>NW_028301615.1:3181818-3333333 GCF_987345545.1 Pholcus phalangioides | reverse complement strand
AGATGGCAGCACGTCATTCGATTAAATCTGATCAGCTACGTTTTGTGATACGTACATACATAAAATGTGACGTCTCCCATAGACGCTTCTATGTGTGGCCCAGAAACGCACATTTCACTACTACTAATGTTCAAGTGCCAGGAAATTGGCTGGAGATGCTGCGAGATATTTTGGGAGTGAAACTCTAGTATTATCAAAACTCTCTAGTATTTAGGAGGCATGGTGATGATGATGTCAATTCATATATCCAATTACATTGGATTAGTCTGCTTTACCTACCTTACCTTGACGCTGGGGGAGGGGGGGGGGACATGCCTCCTCGTATCTCCGCCCATGTGCTGGTTTGTTACAGTAGTTTGATAGCACAATTAAAGTGACTCTGAATTCGACAGGAGTCGGGAAGATACTTGAAATTTTAATCTCGTTCCCAGTGGTGCCGCGAACGTAAAGAGCTAGGAAATCCGTTCCCTCTCTTGCTCATCACATACGCCCTTCCTGACCAGATCATCATATCAAGGCCAGCTTATAAAAATTTGATAGGAGGTGGCAGCACTACACATAACAAACATTACACAGAAACAAACTTCGCGGACACTACACATACGCACACATTCCAACATGTACCAATTGGTTAGAAGTTCCACAGAGGAATATGGACGAGGTGCATGTCTGGTTTAGTAGATCATGGCCCGCCGCTCTGTCTCAATGAACAGATTTAAGCAGTTGATGGAAGAAGACCTGGGCCCATGCTGGAAGCTGTACGTGTATGTGTTGTCAACCAAACTTGAAGTTTGTTTTTGGGTAATGCTTGTTACAGTGCTGCCATCTGAAATCAATTTTTCTATTTATGAGTGAAGTATTATGATTATTATGATAAATTTGTACCGTTGTAGGCCTGTTGCTCTCTGTGGCCAGACTTTTTAACGGGAGATCGGCTCACAGTCATGACGTACCCCGGCCGGACTAATGAGACAGTGAATTCTACTCAGAAAGCAGGTGGGTTCGTTCGCCAACACGATGCGCTCACGCTTCTGATCACGATAGCGGGAAAATAAATTATATTTACGAATCTGAGCTGTGAAGTTGGAAAAACAGTGCTCTGTGATATCACCAGAATGCATTGATGTATCGCCAATTTCGGTGTACTCGGTATATCGTGTGTAAAAGTGCAGCACAACTAAACGAAAAATTCTTGATTACTCCCTTTTATTCATACCAGGTGCGGCTTAAGCAAAGAGTGCAGTGCACACGAGTGACAGTGTTGCAATGGGCGGTCCTCTAGACCAGGCATCTTCAACCCGTTGCTCGTGAGAACTTGCCATCAACGTTCCAATTAAACCACCTTGCACAAATTGCATTCAAGGATTAAAAAATCATCCTGATTTCATGCATCCCCCCTACGTCAAACTTACCGTAAGGGTGCTCTTATTTTCATGATGGCTACAGGCTGTGCTCACGACTGGAAAAGGGTTAAAGACCTCTGTCCTAGACCTTTCAGGAACATAAATTTTTAAAACTTTGGAATAATAGAAAAATTCATATAATACCACACGCTATCGCTTTTGATAATAAAGATGTTAAGAAAAAGTGAGAGAACATGCGTTAGAGGAGAAATCAAGGCCTCTAAGGAATAGATGGGGTTTCCTAGAGCAGTAGTACCAGAAATGAGAATGAACTCTATCACACGGGACAAATGTGCATTTTTGTGCTCCCACCCAGTAATTTTTCAGGAGCTGTCAAATAAAGGCAAAGAAAAAATTCAGGTTCTCACTTATCCAAGCCTGAAGCCCCATAACACTCTCGCACTATCCAAATTCTGCCCTGGGAACCTTGGAGTAGGTACTTTGGAGTTAACAAGGTTCAACTCTATGTTGAAGATTTGAGGCTAATTAAAAAGTTCGAATTCAAAATGTGGAAAACGTTACAGCTCATCAATGAGAGTTGTAATGTGGAAAAAGTTATCTGAGATAATTATAAAGAATTATGAAATAACCCTTTACCAAAAAATGGGATAGTTTCTTCAAAATCGGTACACATGGTCAAATGTGTTTTGTTTGGTACAGAATGGTGGGCAGCCATGGACTAATAAAAAATCAGATTTTTCCCAGTGTCCCCTGAGATGAAGCCCTTTCAGCCTCTCACCAGGGTCACCTTTAGAGTCGGCGAATTAGCTCGAGCCGACCCCGATTCATACTAATCAAAACTACAGGATGTTCCAGAGGTCCTGAACTGTTTTGAAAAATATACATAAAAAAAAATTCGTTAAAGATAGAGACAAACGGCTTGAAGAATTTGAAAGAAAAGGTTTCAAAGTTTTTATTCTTTAACTAAAGAAATTTCTGCAGAAGCACCTTCAGTGACACGGAGGATGTCAATAAAACATTTCTTGCCATGTTGTTTGTAACATGGGTGTTATATAAAAACAATGGGAAGTAAGGATGGAAGTAAAGGAAAACTTTGAAAACCTTTTCTTTCAAATGCTTCAAGTCTCATTTACCTCTATCCATAACAGCTTTTTTTGTATATTTCCATCGAAATAGATCCTGACTTCTGGACCAACCAAAATTTAATACAAGTACAGATTAGGGAACAAAATAAAAAATCCACGAATCCGATCAAAAAGTTTAGTGTGAACACTAAGCTCAACAGCAATAAGATCAACAAATTATATATTTCTTAAAAAGTTTTTTTTCTTCCATTCATGTTACTTCCGTTTTTTGTTCTGTGTATATAACACCCACGCTACAAATAACACGGCAAGAAATATTATACACAGAGCCGTCCTTAGGAGTGTGCGACAGGTGCGGTAGCAAAGGGGCCCCTCGCACTTACAGTAACGATAATTTCTTTCATAAATTCTAGAATTCTGCATTTTTTTATCTAGAAAGAAATATACATAGTTCTGCACTTACCTCTTTTATTCGTTCTGAATTTTCTTCAATTCTAGATTTTGGTATTTCTTTCATTTTCCTCAATTTTCACGAGTGCTGCAACTATCTCTCTCTGTCAGTTATTTTGCTTATATTTTCAATTCGTGAATTTGCAATTTTCATTAGTTCTCAGACAATTTCTTTCATTAGGTCCTGATTCCAATTTGTTTCGGAGAATTATTTCTTTCATTTATTTAAAATTTTATTTTGTTCGAAATTTTTATTAATTTTTATCGTTAATTTACATATTTTTTTGTACAGATACTTTTCGGCATTTCTGTACGTTCTCAAATAATGTATGAATTTTTGGATGCCGAAATTGTTAACACGGCTTATTTATATATATATATTCAAAACAGGTCATACTTATGGAACACCCTGTATAATGTTTGGATTTGTGTTGTTGGTAAAGGGTGTTTCGTAAAGTACGCCGTTTTTTAATTGCGCGTGTTTTTTTTTCTTTGAAGATTGGCAGCCATTTTAATATCATTTTCGTTATCTATCACTCCGATTAGATGATCATTAGTCGTTTTTGAATTTTGTAGCAATGGAGCGGTTCGGTATCCAGCAACGCATTCTTATTGTGAAAACTCATTATACAAAAACGGGGAGTTTCTACGCAGAGACTGTCCGTAAACTTCGCGTGTGAACTCTGGACGTGACAATGCCTCTACCGCAACAACAGTTTCGAGGTTGGTACAGAAATCCGAAGAATCTCTGTCAGTTGCAACCAGAAAATAACCCGGTCGAAACCGTAATGTTTGAACACAACAAAACATAGCGGTAGTTCAAGACAGTGCGAGAGCAACACCATCTATAGCAGAAGGTCTCCGCGCGAAGCTCGTGGCGTCACTGAAGAAGTTATTTCACCTATATCCCACTGGATATAGTCTATATCCCTATTCCAGTCAGTGTGTTCCTTGAAGTGCAACATCTCGTATTTTTTCAAATGTTGACAATAATTTTTTTGATATGTAATAGCAGTCTCAAGGTACCTCACTTGATTAATATATAACCCTTCAAAATTTTTCTCCTCCGGTTATCTCAATGCTTACCAATTAAATCAGTTTCCCAAAGTGGGCAACATCACCCCCTGGTGGGCGATGGAATGGTCCAAGGGGGCGATGAAACCTACTTATTTAACATAGGATCCTATGGGCTTACTTGAGTTGGGGGCGATGAAAAGAAAAAATTTCTGAAGAAGCGGGCGATAGAACAAAAAGTTTAGGAGACTGAATCAAATGAAGACTAATCATTCATTTTACACAAAATGGCTAAAAAGCTTTCTGAAAGAGAAATAGAGGAATGTGATTCTGGAGTGGAGGGGGGGGGGGGGAGGTATAAGCTAATCGGGGCTCAGGTGTCAGTAATCTTGATGATGATTGTGCGAAAATTGAACTCACAACGCTGCTGAACGTGTGCACATCCATGTCCACCAAGACATCCGTCAGCCGAGGTAGAAACATGGCCCCCACATCTTAGAGCAGGGCCCCTAGGCGGAGATCTTTTGCGCCCCCACCCCCCCCCCCGGCCAGACTTTTCACGGGCCCTTCTATAGTTAATTTATAGCGTGAAAAATTCAAAAAATGATTAGAATTGTCCCGAGCCCTGTCAGCCCCTCCCATGTGGGGGCCATGGGTAGAAATATCGCGACAAAAATCTCCGCTAGCCGAAAAATTCGTAAGTCGAGGTGTTCGTTAGTCCAGTAATCGCTACATTTTGTTGTATGGAACAACAATTGATTGCATTCGACTGAAATAGGGAGAAGAAATGTCTCAAGAGAGACCACAGATGCTTTTCGCTGTCCGAGGTTCCCAACCCTGAACTTTTCTTTTGTCCGAAAAAACTAAGCAGAGATAAAATGGGAGGGAAGGAAACTCCCTCTCGAATTAGACACGAGATTGTGGGCTTTTTTTCTTTGCTACGTGTGGGCAACGAACGATCCTCGGGAGGAAAATGAAACGTCGTCCATATTGAGCAAAAAAAAAAAAGGATTTGAATTACGAAAAGCGATAGAGACCAACCACTTATCGCTTCGTGAACTTTTGACGGTGAAAGTTGGAAAAAAAAGAGAAGAAAATGTCGAAACACAGGCAGAAATAAAATGAAAACAACTCGACGGACAGACAGACATTCGGGTCACGTTTCGTGGTGACCTTTGCCTGTGACCTTCGGCAGGTAAAGGAAAAATATGATGGGAAACATTGAAAACATTTGCCTCCTCCCTCAAACTCACTGCTATTGCCGAGGAAATTCGATCTTCGTCGCCCCCACAACGCTACTAATAATAAACCAACGACAACAAAATCAATTTCTCCAATCATGATTCATTTGACGGAAGGCATCCCGTTATAATGAAATGCCTCATTAACTCTTTGATTTCTATTCAAAAATGAAAGATATGAAGAGAGAACCTCTCCTATAGATGAATCCTCATTTATCACGAAACTGAGTGAATGGCGTAGTAGAACCATCTCAAAGCGTCATGAATATCTGAACAAAGCGAATAGGACCCCTCACAAAAAAAAGAATAGCACAATGGTTCTCGAAGTGTGCGTCGCGACTCGGCTCCTAGGGGGCGACGCTAACCTCGGTCAACAACGTCGCGAGGAATTGATGCATTGATGTGTCACAGTACTTTGTGGGAAGGGTATTTCTTTCTGGACTATTCTAGGGAAGCCGCGGACGAACGATGACAAGATCAAGGGAGCCGCGGTTTGCAAAAAGTTTGAAAACCACCGGCGTAACCAATAGATTTTAACCGTGGTGCAAAGTTATGATGGAAGCCCCTTCGTGAAGTTCCTTTGTGTGCTCGCATGTTAACTCAAGGGTCCTCAATCTTTAGGAGCGTGCGGACCACTTCATTCAAAACGTGCCACGGAACGCTAAAGTGCTACGAACTAGTGCTAAGAACTGTGTCACGAACCACTAAAGTGATCTGTGAATATGCTACGTTGTCATAAATAAATGTGCCGTGGGGTCTCTTGCGTGATTTGGAACTGTGACACAAGTCACTTGAGTCATCTTTAAATATGTCATGGGTCACTCAAATGATTTGGAAATGTGTCGCGGGCAGCTCAAGTGCTCTGAAACCGTGCCACCGGCCACCCGTGATCTGTAAATACTATATGTCGCGGGTTACTTGAGTGATCTGGAAATGTGTCGCGAGCCACTTAAGAGTAAACTTTAAATGTGTCGCTTTGCTCATTTTAACAAAATTATGTTTGAGACCGGGACCACAGCAGATGACCCCACTGGCCATTGGTTGAGTAGTATACGGGTTAACTTGTTCCTATAGCATAGTGTATAATCATGTGAAGGAATACTCACTGGCAGACTTCCTGCTGTATGGCTTGCTGTAGATGCTGAGTATTGACGATCGCCCTGATTTTACCGGCGCTATTCGATGCCCAATATGGCGTGACTATCTCCACCGCTGACTCGCAGGCATCGATCCTAAATGGTTCAAAAAATATTCACCAAATGTAATCAAATGCACGCAGAAACACATATTTTTACCGCCAATTAAATTAAATTTCAAACCGCCGATTACCGCCAATTAAATTCAAAATCATCAAATCATTTTCACATTTCTGTGATCGGGGAGAAATCGGTTTTTCTTCGTTGGTTCCTAAATTAATACTGTGTGGTTAAAGTAAATTGTCATATGCGGGGGTAAGTTTTCGACACGTAGCATAAAAAGGTTCACGGTGAGCGGCAGATCTGCAACATTGAATTACACTTAGAAAAATATGCCGATCTCTCGCTTTCGATTTAGAAAACAGATGGCAGCACCTCCGAAACACATAACGTGCTAAACACACACTGTTGAATCACAATACACAATTCCGACGAGGTTCACATCTTCGAGAATAAAATGGTATCAAATTACGTCCATAATAGTGATATACAGGGCCACCACTGTGGTACGAACGGGATTCAATACCGCGTAATTGGATCCTCGCAATGCGAGTCTATCACGATGCGACAGGAGATATAGAAAGCAGTTCAAATCAAATCCGGCATTAATTTGCACGTAGGCCATTGGCCCGTTACAGAGATTGGCAACACCTTTCATTCAACATCATTGTTCAAAAAAGAAAAGGGGCGAAAAAATTAAACGGATATTACGAACAATTATAATTTGATGAATCAATGACAGGATAGTTTCACTTGTCATCGAGTTGCTTGCGCTGAATTTAAAAATCCACCTACTCACCAGATTCTCACTTCGATTTCGGAAGCTAGATGGCACGCAACACGCACGACCCCAGACATGCACGTGTGCTAATTGGAGCGATCAAAATTTTTTCTGGTTAGAAGTTGGAGGGAATGTTTACGAGGCGCATTTTTGTCGTCACCGTTTTAGTTGCCAAACAGTGATCATCTAAAGGTGCAGTTCCACGAGAGTTTGCTAGGGGACCCTTGGTAAGATAATTAAAGTTAATAAAATTCTAAAGATAATAAAAGTCTTTGTTGGACATAAACCGCAAAAACCACAGCCGGCGTGAAGTAATCCGTACTTGTTCGGTCATTTTCAAAGGAAGACGCTCGTTCCGTTGCCTTTGTATTGAAAGCCATAAAAATTATTGCTTCCCCGACGCCCAAGACGACCGCGGATACTGACAAAGACTTTTATTATCTTTAATTATAGCAAGGGTTCCCTAGCAAACTCTCGTGTGACTGTACCTTAAATGAAATCACCTGCCCGATACTCTTGGTTGCCCCAATCGTCGATTTAAAAAGGTGGTGCGTTCGTTTTATCCTTCCAGTAGCACATTATGAAGAAATTAAATAATTATCATGTAAATTTCTTTGTGGGTCATTTTAGTTTCCTACTATTACTATTTAATCTTAATTGAAGATGCACCTCGTACTCATTCCTCTGAGGAATTTCTAACGAATCGGTATATGTTGGAACGTGTTGTCTGAGCGTGTTGTGTTCTACTTGTTTCATGTTCTTGCCAGTGCCGCCATCTGCTTTCCATATTTTCAAGTAAAAATGGCAAATGCTCGAATTCTCATGTTATGAAGTGCCATGTCGAAGGTCTGACTGTTCTTTGCGTAGAGATTTTTCCAAATGAGAGACCGGCTCACATCCACTCCTTGAAGGTGGAAAACCACAGAAAAAAAACCAACTTCAGCCGACCACCACTGTGCGTCAACGATGTTCGAACTTAGAGTTCTACTGTATTACATTTTTGTGTAATTCAGTAAACACTTTTACAGGGGCGAAATATCTAACTGAATTTTATCAATAACCATATTTTAGAAAATAGTTGTCCCGCACTAGTGCTGTCATCTGGTAATCGTAATGTAGTTACTCAGCGTTTATGCTTCGAAATGCCAACAACGTATGTAAGGGATGTTGCAGGGGTTAAAAGTACCGTCAGTAGTGAAAGTGTTAAAATGCGTGGCACGCTTATTCTTACTTGTTTGGCGTCGATCCGTACGAAGATGTCCGAGCCCTCTTGTTTCGATTGCCGTGTTGTTGCTGTTGATGAAGAGGGTAATCGTCGTAGGTCTCGAACTGATCGAAGCGAAATGCTGGGGCACTGTTGTTGTCACCGTCATCCGACGATGCACCGGCACCGAAAGAATATTCGCCGACCATCCTCTTCACCAACGCTTTGTTTTCGTCGATAAACTTCTCGATACGATCCCTGCAAACAAACAAAACGCCCATCAATTCTGAGTCTATCGAATTCAGGAGCAAAAAACATCATGTGGGAAATTTGCAATGTATTCGGAAGTTTGGATTTCATGCACACCAATGGCCAAATTAAACCGGGACCTGTAGTTCCCAACTATTCTATACTCTTTGGCAAGCATAAGACGGGGAGAAATGTTATGACCAATAAAGAAAAAAAAACACACGCCTCTTCTGGATGCTAATATTTTTTCCCATCATTCCTTATTAAATTATTCACTATATTATTGCAAACACCAAGTTCTCTCGTCGTCCGAACATATCGCGTTCCGAAACAATGAAGTTCTGAGATAATGTTGTATAAGCTATACGGCAGACCACCTAAAAAGCTTGATTTACAAGTCAAGAAAGGACGTGTAACGGGAATTCCATTGAAAACGAATTCATACGTGTAAAACGAAAAATAGGTTTCGAAATATGTATTCAAATACTGTGAGATGGGGTGAGAATCGCCAAAATTTCAAGAAATTCGAGTATATGATAGTAACATGGTAGCTATGCCCTTCAACTTAGAGCAACGCAATTTTTTTTCATTGTTCTACAAGACCTAATGTACAATTAATTTTTATAATTTCAAATTTTGAGGAATACCTATACGTGTGAAAGTAGAAGCTGTTGGTGGCAATACTCACCAAGTGTGTGGGGTGAGATTTACCTTGGCTTAAGTCACAGTAAATAGCACATTTTTGGGACGAAGCACAAATCACGAGAAAGAGAACTTCAAGAATCACACACACAATAAAAATAAAATAACCTTAAAAAAAACGCAAGCTTTAAAAAAATTCAAATGTCATTTCAAGCGCAAACAAATATATTTTAAACACAGAATAATGATTTGGACTAGAATAGAAAAGTAAAAAAAAACGAAAAACCATTATTTGAAAAAGAAAGCAATTCTAGAAAATGTTCAATTCCAAATTTACCTTGTTTTTTAAACGCCATACATTAATTTTTATTTTGTTTGGGGGAAGTCGGACAATTGAAGAAATTAAATAAACCACCCCGTCTAAGAATGTTTTTCATTTCTACAGCAGTAACATAAGTATTCTGAGGGAAAAAAAAATTTTTTAATTATCTTCTCCACAAATCAATGTCTTTATCATAAACTTTGCCTTATAGCATTTGCCATACAAAATGATTGCAGTACCTTACTTTTTTTTCCTGTACTTGAACAACTACAAAAGTTCCTAATACAGTAAAGGCTGGTGTAATCCTCTTTCAGTGCAAAAACTCCTGACAATACTCACTCCAAAATCAATCAAAATTTTAACAGTTTTTTGGGAATTCGTGATATATCTAATTTGATCGATTAAATGTAGAGAAACGCACATCTTCTATCATAGCAATATATAATTGCTCGAGCACCACACACGTTGTCAACATCAACTGACAAGGGAGTGAAAATCTGTTATAAAAGTAATACCAACAAGTGTTCATCTAATACGCATCAAAATTCAATTTCACTCCAAATTTCGTTAGGAGTGAAAATATTCCTTTAAATATTTTAGGCAATTTTTTTTTAATACTTTATTTCCCGCTCATAAAAAAAATACTTCTCGTTTTACAAAAATACCTTTAAAATTTTGGGGAGGAGTGAAATCCCTCTTCAAACTATATTTTTGGATAACACTGATGCCAACGCAACAAAAACTGAGCAGAATGTCTTGGATTTGCTGGTTTTTTATTCCTGCTTAAAGTTTACCAAATAAAACTATAAAATATCATATAAATGTGTTGCTACACATTTAACCCTTTCAGTATCGCATTATGGAAAAATGAAATAATTATCATGAAATCTTTTTGTCATTTATCTCAAAGTATGGCCTAAAAAATTTTTTTTTTCACAAAATTGTATTTAGTGCCCAACGATTTTATTAACCTGGTTTTGGAAATTTCGTCAGCACTATACGCTTATACAATAAAAATAAAAAATACCAATTCTCAAATATACTGAATAATAATGAATCTATTTATTATACAACAAAGAAAGCCATAATTACTTATTGGTATTTTTATTTGTAGGTACTTTTGGTACTTATTATTGGTACTTTATCATTTATTGGTACTTCCTAGCCACTGAGAAATATACAAACGAAAATACAGTGAAACGTGTCTAATAAATATAGTAACGCTTTCGCTAAAAATATTCAATAAATTAATTCAATTGTGTTCACTGGAAGGAGTTTTTAGTCCCTTGAGGCCACTAAGTGTTTGTTTGTATTAGTAGTTATATAGCCTTTATACTTCAAAATACCAGCACCTAACAACGTAAGTAAAAGGTTTTTTAACCACCGAAAGTGGTACTTCAAAGTACCATCAGCACTGAAAGAGTTGAGGAAACGTAAAATACCAGAAAAAAGACGAAAAAATTTTCTGGGAATATTTTTTTGAGCAGAATTTGAATTTCCCACACGTCTGACAATTCTCAACCTGTTTGACGGATTGTTGGATTTCAAGAAGATGAAAGACATCAGTAACGGGCGTTGTTCTAACTTGCAAAAATAAAATTTCGCACCGATGTATGTGAATATACGTATAATAGTTTTTCCGATAAGCATTTTTACGTTTCACTTTCTTTTTTCCAAATGCATTTTTTGACAATTAACTGATTAGACGTCTTCTCACCTGTTGCTTCTCTTGTCCCTGCTACTCCGATCTTCTTCCTCATTCGTTCCACTAGGAAAGAAAAAAGAAGAAGAAGATATCACAAGATTTTGTGTTTCAACCAAATTAATTAGCTTCTCGACATTGTCATCAGAGTAGCAGGGCTTCCCCCATCTAATAAAAACACCAACCTCCCTCCCCATAATCAAACACTAAAATTTCGTTATTTATTCAGGCTTAATTTTCTCGTTTCACTCAAAACTCTTATCAAATAGAATGCTGATTTTTTAATTTAAATCGTATAGATTCCGACGCTTCAGTATTTCACTAAAAGAACATCATGATGAATGAGGAAAATTCAAATCCGTATCGAACTAATCACGCGACGGATAATCGAGAAAATCCAAGAAAGAAACGCGAAACCCCTTCCTGAGTTTCAAAAATATTCTTTGGAATGAAATAAATACTATTTTATTTTTATTTTTTGTACAATAAAACGTCATATTCCGCGGCGAAATAAACGTAATAATTATGTTTGTTCACTATATACGCTGTGGTTTTTAAATTATAAGAAGCTTCTTCGGGGAAGGGGGTTTCTAGTTCTTACGTCGTTATGAGTAAATGTTATTTTAATTGTATATTGATCGTTTGTCAATTACTTATTGAGCTGAAACGCTGGAAGATAGATAACGGTATCTGAAATGCTTACTTGGGATATGTATTTCCGGGTGATGGACAATAAAGTTGGTTTCTCCGCCTTATGCAGGGGTATCCTCGCAAGATTTCTCCACAAACTTCCATCCAAAGCGCGATGGCAAATATCGTCAAGCTCGCCTGAAAGAAAAAAAAAGGAAATGAATACACTAAATTAATTAATAGTTGCTTCGCGAACATGTTACTCGTAAAACATGTATCTGGATATCTTAACCCTTTCAGACCCTGCTGTCACAAATGAGTGGGTTGCTTTTTCTCACTGTAGAATTTTTTTTTTTTTACCTCAAGGTGTCAAGCCCTAACTTAAAGGATTATGTAAGTTTTGAATTAGAGACATGGTAAGTATGAAATTTGGGAGCTTTCATCAGAGAGCATCACTTGAAGTTGAACTTTCAGAGAGATTTTAAGATGGCTTCCAGATGAAAGTGCTTCCAGGAAAAGTGTGATTTATTAAATAAAATTCTGGGGAAAAAACCTTTATGTGAAGCTTTACATACTCTGCATCATGTTAGCTGAAAAAATTTGAACGAAGTGAATTATTTTAGGAAAATAACATTTCCATAGAGTTTGTTACGGGGAAAGTAAACATTCACAAACATCGTTTTCCAAGTTCTTGAATGTTGCACATTAATGTTTCTAGCATCAGGGGAGCGATATAATTGATCAGGTTCCATCAACTCCGCATAGGAACATTAGCAGCTTTGCTGTAAGTCGAGGATCTCCATCTACAATAGCTCCTCCAGATAACGAACACACTTAGGACCGAAAATTTGTCCGCTACCGAGGAGTGTCCGCGTTAATGTATAAGAAAATACGTACATTGAGACCCGTCGACGTAATTGAAAAGAAAATGTCCGTTAACGGTAGTTGTCCACTAACGGGGTGTCCCTTATGTGAAACTCAGTTCACTGTAAAAGTTGGTTACGTAAATTTAACCCAAAGCATGCCACAAGTATCTTTTCATGTGATCAGGATTCTTTTTGCTATTTGATCCGTGCATTTTTTTAGTAGACTGTAGCTGTTCTACTGTACGCATGTATGTACTGTACAAGATTTTCTATATAAATTAGGCTCAAGGGGATCCCAAAATGTTTGGGCCCTGCACCTCGAACTCAGGAAAACACAGCCTTGCCGGGAATAAGAAAATAATCGATCATAAAGAGGAGAAAGGTTTTCCAGTTGAAAGATAAATTAACTAAGGTTGTTGTTATTTTCTGTATTGTTTTTCTTTCTTGGTGGCATGTGAAAACACACTTTGTGGATAGTGAATATTCGTCCTCGTAATGGAAAGAGCCGATGCATTAAAGAAATGCGGGGTGGGAGGAAAAATTCTCTCGGTGCTCGTAAAGAATGCCTTGGTGGGAGGTACATCACAAGCGGTGAAACATTGCTGAAAGCTCTAGGCAAAAATAAGAAAAGAACACTTTTCTTCCTCTCTACCCTCTTTCTTCTTATTACTATTATGTGAGAGTATATGTACCTTTTTTTATATTTCTAGGTGATGCGACGTCGGTCGGGAAGAAACGAACAAAACGCTGCTCCTCAAAAAGATGAGAAGAGCGACTTTTAAATGCAGGGGAAAGAATGAAGAAGGTAAAGTAAGTATTATTGTGTGCAACTAACGTAACATGACGATGAAATTGTTCGCCGCGTGCTATCAAAAGAAACAAGCGTGAGAAACGATCCATAAGAACTTGAAATGTTTTTTGTTGTACCTATTTTGCAAAACGCCACATTCTTCGGGGGATGTTACAGAGTAAGGGATTGTGTGTGGCCGGAACAACAGAATGAGAAAATCTCATCCTCCAACTTTATTATCCTATAATTCGAATATTTTCTTTTAAATCGTCACAGCCTCCGGCCAGTCAAAAGGTTCCATCCGATCCGGAAAAGTTTTCCAGTAGAAAAAAAAATAAAAGTAGAGAGCAAGCAAACAAATAAAACACGGTACAATCTTCTTCGCTAAATCGGATAACGGATAAAATCCTCCGCCACCAAAATTTCTCCCGTATAAGCAATATTAAAGTTCTCCGCTTAATATTATAATTTCAACGACTTTTCCACACTTAATCGAATATCACGCTTCACACGGCAGGTGGTAATACACGTAATGTTTTTATTGAATGAAACATTTGGAATTAATAAAACATATGTTACTAAGTTAAGATAAATGCATTTGAGAGTAGGCCTCCAAGTACTCAAGTTGACTTCAATACGCACATTTAGTTATTTTATTTTTGATCTCCGTTGAGCCAATAGAGGGCGCAAACTTTCCCAACAAAACGTAAAATCTTTGGTATTGTGATCATTGCAATTAAATACAAGATCATTTTTGATGCTGATTTATTCGTGAAGCTTATTAATGTTTATTATCAGTTTTATTGTTAATTACCAGTTTTCATTGAATCTAATTTGATCAAAATATTAATTCAAATATTTTAAATATGGTCACTTATACAAAATGTTTTTATGTAGAACATGATTTGAGAGACATCTAATCAGTTTTTTCAAAAAAATCAAGTTAATTCACAAATTTTGATGAGTATTTTAATCGAATTGATCGAGTCGACTAACTCAACTAAAATTTTTAGCTGCGATTAACAACTGATCAATTAACCGACCCGATTAATCGATTAATCGGAGCAGCCCCAGTTCTAATGAGTGCATAGTATTTTTTCAAATTTGTTTACCAAGAAATTTTTTTTTTTTTTTGTGACTTTTCAAAAATTAAATTTTTTGAGATTTTGTTCTGATTTTTGATTTGGAATTCTTCCTCCCTTTCTTCTCATGATTATGAACAGAAATAAAGTTTTAGAAAATAGAAAAAAAAAATTCCTAAATTTTTTTGGTCACATGGTACAGAGATTTCCAAAAATTATAATTACCAATAATTTCAAATAAATCGAGTTAATTAATTGGAAATTTACATCAATGGCAAAGAAAAACATACTAAATTAATGTCCAATTTTTTTAAACTTCTCAAATATGTTATTTAAAAGTAACCAATTTTTTTACCACACATAAAAAAATTGTGCAATTTGGTCACGAATTGGAAGAGCGATAAAAAATGAGTTAAACCAGGGTCTTCAACCTTTCAGATATTGCGAGCTAATACTAGATAATACCATCGCTAATACCAGAACGAAATGATCTGAGAGGCGATTATAATGCAATTATACTTAGCCAGGAAGAAATTTTCCACAATTTATAACCTGCAGAGCAAAAAAGAATTGAAATCTGCTTTCAAACATTATTTAAAGATTAACGAGATCCTCACGTACTGAGGGATCAGCATGATCCGTCCAGGAAATTTGTTAGTAGACATCCATGTCCGAACCCAGACCTACATAGTAAGAGGCTAGTACCCTAACCACTCGACTGCCAGGGGGTGTTATAACGACAATTTTTCACGTCGTTATGTGCTCTCGTAATAACGTACTTTTAATGTATGAAGAGTAATAGAGTATGTGATCAATGTGTATTTTTTCGTGCACCAATCCAGAATAAGATTATTCCGATCACGATGACAAAATGTGTGAACGAATTGAAAGAAAAACGCCCATATAGAAATTTAATATGGCCTTTTCTCTTTTTAACTTCGACAATCTTTAATATACAGCAATGGTTTTGGATTTCAGAACAAAGTAAAAATTAGTACGAATAGCGACCCCACGTAGAGTCAAACAAGGTGCCGCCTTGGGCCTCACACATGTAATAAATAAATAAAAAAGATTTTCTTCTCCAAATTATACTACAACTAACGCTTTACACTCCTTTATAGACGTCGTGGTTGGAATTTTCTTCTTGTGGTCTTGTTCCGAACGTAAAGTTATGAAAGCTAAAAAAGGTGAGCTCAGGTTTACATTTTTCGTCATCGAATTCCTTGTATAGTGAGTATCGGCTCAGCTAATGGCAGAATACGGGAACCGTAGTGGATGAGCCACCTCGTTGGGCATTTTGATTGTTGTGGCATTGTATTTGTATTTGTATGAGATTTCGAACAGAATTCAATGTAAGAAAGAATAAAAACTCATATTTTGTCAATCATTTCAAAAAAAAATCGCCAGGGAATTCTCTAGTCTTCAGGCGGCCACTAATTACTGATGATATGAATTTTCAGAGCGAGGGGCTATGGCATCCAAGCCCAACCCATGCCCTTCCCATCCTGGTCAAATATGGCCCTTGGAGTAATTAATTGATATGACCCCACGAACTCAAACCTAAAATGTATTAATAAGAATGTGAATTAAGAGCGACAGACATATTTCACCTGAAAAATACTTTATTATTGAATCAATCTTTTCTTCCCGACCAGGATATCCCTGTTTGTACTTTAGATTAGATAGTTTATTTCCGAGATTATCATTATTGCTAAAAGGCCAATATGTTTAGAAAATTTGCTACAATTGTCAAAGAAGATCGGACCTATAGAAAACTCTTTCATAATCTTATTACGCTATTTAAAATGAAAAAAAAATTCAAAATTATAGGTCTTGGAGGTCGTGCCCCAAGACAGGAATTTGAATGGGTTCCCTAAACCATAATTTTTCACGGCCACTCTATAGTAAATTTACTGAGTAAAAAGCAAAAAACTTTATATAATTCATCCCACAACCTCGGTTGGGAAACTGTTTGCCCTTTATTCCCCCCGTCCCCTCACAATGGGGTCATGCCTCGCCCCGTTATAAAAACACTTTTGGCCCGCGACACTTTTTCAAATCACTCTAGTCATCCTCATTCTATACAAGGCTGAGCCCCATTAGGGTAGTCGCCCCCTCCCCTCCTCCTGGGGCTTACATGATGTGTCCTGCTCCCTCAAACCTAATTTTCTAAAAATGAACAAATGAACAAAAATCGTCACATTACAGACAATACGTCACAATTACAGTGATCCGTGGCACAATTCCAGAGCAGTTAAGCAGCCCGTGGCACATTTTCAGGTCACTTAAGTAGGCCCGTGGCACATTTTCAGGTCACTCAAGTAGGCCCGTGGCACATTTTCAGGTCACTCAAGTAGGACCGTGGTACATTCACAGATCACTTAAGTGACCCGCGACACAGTTCCAGAACACTTAAGCGGTCCGTGGAACATTTACAGATCCATTGAGTGACATGTGGCACAGTTTTAGAGCACTTAAGCGGCCCCTAGTGCGGTTGTACATTACTCAAGTTACCCGCGGCACAATCTCAGATTACTTAAGTGATCCGTGGCATATTTACGGATCACTTGAGTGATGCGTGCCACAGTTCCAGAGCACTTTAGTGGCCCGAACACATTTCCAGATCATTTCGAGCAGCGAAACATTTAGAGACCACTAAAGTGGCTCTGTAGGGGACTCGTCAATAGGAAGAATGTTAGTTCAAGTGCCCATAAAATAGCGAAAGGTTTTCTAGTTTTTCTCGCACCAAGTAAGATGCAGTTAAGAATATTTCACATTTTTATAAAAGGTGGCTGATGACGTAAGCATCATCGAAACCCCCCCTCCCCCCTTGTCATCAAAAGTCAGAAAATCGGAACTCCCCCCCCCCCCCCCCCCCACCCTCGATGCTGACGTAATACTTGAATGAATACCTCACGAAAAATCGTTTCGATTAAATATTATTTGATTTATTCATCGATATTCCAACAAAATATTGCTCCACCGGTATATTTATTCACTTGATCCATCCAAAAAGATTCACGAAACGTCACCTCGGAGAAGTCGCGAAGATCAGTCCCAATGAAAGGAGCGCGGACTTGAGAAATCGCGTTACTTCTTTGAAGGATTCCATCATAATAAGAGAAGTCAGTTTTTTAAACTCTCGCTAAAAAAAAGTAAGAAGGAAAAGGGTCGGGAAAATAAAAAGTTAAGAAAAGAAAATGTAATAATAATATGTAACAGTCTTTTTCTTTTAAAAAAAAAAAAAGCCATCCTCAAAAGAGAAAGAAAAGTTAAAGCCGAATCGAAAGCAATAACAAATAAAAAGAAAAGTCAATTTCTTTCTTATTTTTTTTTTGGGCAACGTGTTACGACCGTATAAGAGAGAGAAACAAGAAGAAGAGCCCGAAGAGCAGTTTTGTGTGGTGCCCGTGAAAACACGGCCACACTTCGCAGTTAACCCTCGGTACACCTGTCAGTGAATGCTGAGCCCGCCCACCGCCTACCTCTAACCTGGGATCAACAGGTTTACCACACACGCAACAACAACAGCAGAATGCGCGCCACCGGTCCAACTATTTACACCAAAACACCATTGCGAGGCCAAACTTTTCCTTTTATTAAGCCAAAGATATTTCGTGGCGGGATTCTTGACCGACGAGTGATGAGTGGGGATAAATAATTTTCGTGTTCGGGAAAAATAGATGCGATAAGTGCGAAATTTTGCCATTTTTGATGAAACAAATGCGAAAATTTGATTTTTATCACTTTCCCACGAAATATTGATAATTTAAATTTTTTTGACGCTAAAACAGTAATTTTGTTGCGAGCACTTGAATTTTAGAACTTTCAAGTAAATACAGTAGAACTCTAACGTTTGCCCACGCAATTAAACTATAAAAAAATTGTGTAGTTTAGTTTCTCATAATTTAATTCAATTTTAATTTCTCCCTTTAATATTCATTTAAAAAATATTTTACGAATGAACACAAAATTTTTCATTTGAAAAAATATTTTTTTTTTGGTTTGACTTACATTTGTTTTGTTTTGTTTTTTTTCCGAATGAATGCGAAATTTCTTTTTTGATTTGAGAAACATTTTTGCGGATGAACACAAAATGTTTTTATGCAGAGCGTGAAATGTTTTACCAAAAAAGTTATTTTGCGGATGAACGTGATATTTTTGATCGAAAATTTTTTTTCCAGATGTCGAAATTTTTCTGATAAAAAAAGTTTTTTTACGGATGGACGCGAAATTTTTTTTGATCTTCAAATGTTTCTTTGTGGATGAACGTGATATTTTTTATTCAAAATCAGGTCATTGGATTGTTGTACAATTCTGAACTCCACACTCTTCAATGATTTCAGACAGCGGGAAAAATAACATTAGAAAGAACTAAGAAACAGCAGTAATAGTCAAATAAATATTAGCACCTGACACGACGAAGAAAATATGTGATGATCTTGTAGGTGTTCACTATTACGTCATTTCTACCGATGCCAGTAATCACTGAGCGCTGAAAAAATATTTCCCTTAATTGTGCAATGTTTCATACTTAAGAATCGTATGACAATAAAGTTACTTGAACTTGATTCCTTCCAAAATGAAACGGCTTCTGAAATAACAAAGTATTAAAATTCATAAGCGTAAAATGCATAGCGTTCTGTGGGAACAATGCTAATACAGTAAAACCCCTCCTAACGGACACCCGTCTTTTACGGCCAAATAATAATTTTTGTTTGAAATTTTACACTGTAATGCCCACTAAATGAGAGTTTTGAAATTGTCCCGGTTTCGCCCGGGTTATTATTAATAAATGTCCCAGTTTTTAACAACGATTTTCGGGATTCGTCTCGATTTTGCAGGCACCTAATCTGGTCACCCTATACTTTAGTGATGAGATATCGCACTACTCTTCCTCAGTTATCGTTTCGGATGCGACATGACTGCATAAGCACATTTACAAGGGACTAAAGGCGTGACAGGACGGAGATTTAGAAAAATGGGGGGGGGGGTTAGAAAATATGACTAGAACTGGAGGAGGGAAACAAAACTATGCATGATTCCACCTCAGAATTATTCGAAAAATAGCTTTGGTTTAATGCGCAACCACGGCACCACGAAGGGGCGCTCGCCCCCTCCTCAGAACCAAATAATATGAGAAAAATTGGTCTGCCCCCATGAAATATGGGACCATCCAAAGAACTTACACAATAAATCACCCCTCCCGGCACATCGCCCTGGATCCACGCCTAAGGGACCACTCTTTTGTCCATCTTCTTTTCTTTCTTTTTCAAAATTTATCAGAAAATTGGTTACACCAAGTACAAAGTAGGTCAATTGGCAAGGATGTAATATTGAGGGGCGATTGAAATTTAGGGGAGGTGATTAAACCAGTGGTCCTCAAACGTGTTCCGCGGGAAAACAGGTGTAAAACAGAACTGAAGTGCTGTACTCAGGTCGTATGAAGAATTAGTTAACTGTGACAGAGGGAATATCTACTAGATCAAAATTTGTTTTTCAAATCGAGCACAACTCCAGTCTATCGCCCCATGGGCAATTTTCTACCAAATGAGTTGTGCCGGAAGTGAGCATGTGTACCTAACAGTCTGAATGGGTATCCAGTGTATCGTATAAATTTTTATAGTGCTGCCATCTATTTTTCAAACTATGAGTGAAATGTAATAGTTGAATATTTGTTGGCCTGATGCTCTCTTCGGCGAAACTTTTGAACGGAAGATCGGCTCGTATTCACGAGATGTGGTGGTCCTCGAAATCGAGAACCACAGAAAACTAACTACAACCGACCATCACTGTATCGACGGGGGACTCGAACCACGGTCTTCGCAATGCGAGTTCCGTCACCATGACCGGACGACGGCACAGCGGTACTTGATTAAACTGATAGAATTGGTTTCCATTCGATGAATCGGTGCTGTGTGTGAAATGTAGCGGTGAAACCAAAAATATTTGAGCCTTCAGCTTTTCGTCCTTCGATGTGGTTTTTGTTCCGCCAATCTTGATTTGTTGAACCGAATCATTCCGAATATAACATTAAAACCAACAAAGGAAGTTTTCTCGCAGGAAATAATTCATAGACAGCCAAGTTTGGTAGCTTGGCCTCACTTTCTCTGACACAGAGCCTAACCTCGAGGTCAGAAGACGGACCGGCCCTAGTTTCCCATAGACCTCAACTTGACCCCCTCCCTTGAAAGGTCACAACAGCACTCGTCCCCGCCGCATGCCTCCCTGGAAAAGGTCACAGCTTCGAGCAAACCAGTTTGCCTATGTTCGCTTCTTCTATGCGATTAGAGGCAGGCGGCAGCGCTCTTAACCGGTGATTTTTATATATACGTACCTGCGAGTCCATTTCAGATTTTTACCCCGGAGCACAACACCCTAATTGACCATGAGACCTGACAAAGTGCGGACCGCGGGATACTACAACACCGTCATTACACACTCAAATCTCATTGCTGCTGTTGCTGATGGCAATACAAAGGGCAGGATTGCGTAGCAGGAAGAAGGCAAAAGCAAAGTGGTATTCGCCCACCACAAACCGTGGGTGTTAAGATTCGATGGGGATGGGGGAGGGAAAAAAAAACATCTTTGTCTAGAGATGCATTCCATAGCTAATCGAGTTCTTCCATAGAGGGAAGGAGAGGAGAGAGCGACGATTCAGGGGCTTCCCTTTTATTTATTTATTTTCTCTCATTCTCGACATTCCTTGAAGAACAGTACCGATGAGAGTTTCCTCCGTGATTACGAGAAAAATAAAAATGCACCTACGAAACAACACGAACGTAGTTTCAATACCACCTTCATTTCAGTCAAAAAAATAAAAGTGCAACATGGTGAAGTGAGTCGCAAAATATGGCCGCGTACACCATCGGGCTTATACTACTGGAGGAAGCATCCAGCAGCCGCGACGGCAGCGATATCGAATGCAGAGAACGTGACTCGGTGAATAACACAGTTCGTGCCTGGCAATTTTGGAATTATTACTTGCATCAATGCTGAAATTATCTCCCTTACATTAATTATAGAACATTTTCTTTCATTAATTCTGGAATTATCTCATCGATGCTGAAATTATTACTATCATTTATTGTTTAAACTCCTATGGATGAGGAGGTTTCGGATTTCTTGACTTTTGATGACAAGGTGGGGAGAAGGGTTTGAAGGTTGCTTACGTCATCAACCACCCTTTTTTGAAGATATGAAATATTCTAAGCTGCTGACAAGGGGGGGAAGGGGGTCAGTGTTTTGCTGACGGGGGGAAAGTCAAAAATGGTGAAAAATTTGCAGACATAATACTTAAATGGCTCCTAAGAAAACAATGGGGGGATCGTGTTTGTTTTCACCGAGTCGCGTGATCTTCCGAAGAATGATGTTGGGGACACCGTTCTCAGACTGCCAAGGCGTAGTTCGCTGTGACATCATACTCTCTCCAGTGATACAAGCTCGATGACGTACACAGCTCTCACTTGCTTGTCGGGTGACGCTTCTCACGACCACATAAAAGACCTTATTTCACTTATAGACTTATTTCACTTAGACCTTATTTTACTTAATGATTGAATAGCAATAGAAAAAGACCATGTTGTACATAGCAAAGGAAGAAGATTGGGGCTTGCTGATGGAGATTCTAAGACAGAAATCCAATTACTTCCTCTCTCTCAAAGCACAAACCAAATGATTATACAGCATTAAATGCGGATAAAACTGTTTATCCGCAAACAGAACTCTAGTCATGAAATTAAATTTTAGTCTCACAGCAGTTGATTCTCCAAGATTCTAAGATTTGGGAATTCTCACTGACGTGCGGCTTAGGTTTTCTGAACATTGTTCAGCGGTGGTCAGAAAGTGAATAAAATGCTTGGTCTCAATCTCAAAAAAGGTCTCGTCGCGTTCCCCTAAAGTCATTCTTCCGCTTTTCGAGGCTTAATTCGTCCTGGACTGGAGTATGCTGTAAAGTTTTGGAGACCATACCTACGGAAGGACTTTAGACTTGGTTGAAGGGTGCAGAGAAGAGTCCTTGTTAGCACACGGGGCTTGAGTTATGAAGAGAGATTTCTTTTTAAAGATGTTTACATTGGAAGAACGTTGGTGTCGGGGGATCAAAGTGTTAAAAATTTTCAACGAGATGGATAGGATGGACCATGAATTATTAATACACCGTCAATAGACTGCTTTTACAAGGGGACACCAGTATCGATTGGTAAGGGACAATGCAAGGTTATGGTGTCGCAGGGGGGGGGGGGATTTTTCTCTAATAGGGTTGTTAATAAATGGAATAACTTATCCCTGAGGGCTGTGAGTTCTAACACAATTGACACGTTTAAAAAGAAATACGATAACATGTTGGGGTAAATCGAGAAACTTTCCATACTTAAGACAACCATAAGTATTCTTTATGGGAATTTTATAATATTTTACCATGTATATTTATTGTTTGTAATAGCATTTTTAATTGGGTTGCTATATTTTAGAGAAATATATAACATCCATATTTGTTATGGGCATTTTTTTCTAGTAACCTCGTTGGGCGTTTTGCCTATTTTGTGGCCTTGTATTTGTATATTCATTCATTCAAAGCGAGCACAACTCCGGTCTGTATTTGTATATGTAGAATTTCGTATTATCAAAGTGATTCAATCAACCAACTGAACAATTAAAAGTCTCAATTATTATATCACTGTTCACTTCCATGGCTGTATAGACTCGTTTTATATTTTTCCACTAATCGGAAATTTTTTTAGTACGGTTGTTTCGGTCATTCGGAAACGACTTCGAACTGCAAGTTCTGATCCCTCTGGTAATCTCTTAACAGCCGTATTCACCGGCATAATCTAAACTGCAATCGCAGGTGAAAGGATTGCAGATCAAAACGGATTGATTAAATTCAGGATTTTAACTAATCCATGTCGATCGCTAATCCTTTAACCTGCGATTGTAGTTTAAACTATTAATATGTAATTACCGTTAGAGACAACAGTTGGGCTGCGAAAGACAAAAGTCGAGTAAAAAATTCCATATTCAACGTGCATGCCCCCCCCCCCCACATTATAGAGCAGAGCCTCTAGGTTAGGATCTTTATCGGGCCTCAAGCCAGACTTTTCACAGGCCCTGTCAGTCCTACCCTTGTGGGACCAAGTGCATGCGTATAGTGTAGACGCACATAAATAGGAAATAAGGGGTTAAAACAATTTGACATTTCTTTGTCCATTCTTTGTTAGAAGTATCTCAGTAACTTTTCCGAGGAGCATGTGCTATGAAAAGAGTCATCTTATGTAATTTTTGAACAGAGAGAGAAGAAAAATTCTAGTATTTTTTGGATAATTCTTTTGACGTTATAGCGAATGCTTCCTAATTTTCAACTCGCTATAGCCGAATACGAATATTTTTTGTATCTTTAGCATTAGCTATTTGACAATCACTCGTTATAACGAGATACTCGTTATAAGCCGTTCTTGTTATAACGGACCTTTACTTTAACCTACAAAAAAATCGGGGTTGTTATGCGTAATAACCAATTTATCACATTTACTGTAACATATGCATATTCCAGGGATGGCCACACGTGGCAGTGACAGCGAAAGACACCCGACACCCATGCACCTACGAAGAAAAGTCAAACATTATATATATTTGCTTTATCCCCATCTCTAATCCCAACACTGTATCAATAAATGAAGAATTCCTTATTCAAGTTGTTGATCACCTCTTTTGTTTTGACACAGCTCCGAATTTTTTGAGCTGAAAAAAAAGATGCGGAGAAAAAGCTATATTTGTGTACGTGTGGGGGGAAGGAGGACGAGCTCTCTCTTAGAAGATAACTGATGGCGTTTCCCCCGTAAAAATGTTCTCCTGCCAACAACAAATTACTACAAATAATAATAATAAGTTTAGAAAAATGGTGCGCGATCTTTTGTTCTGCCATCGGGGGCTCGGATTCCACGCACAAACAATGTAACATTTTATCGAGTAAAAACACAGAGGACGTTCTGCCGCTGAGCGATTAATTCACTCCAGGGTTATGATCATCAAAATCCTCCACCCGTCACGAACATCCATTCCATTCCGCTATAATGGAGAAGATGTTCAAAACTAAACGGAAAAAAAGAAAAAAGCAGCAACATGGTCTGCCGCGCCGAATGAGCTCAACATGTCATAATTGTTCGTTTCTTAAATTAACGGCAGCGATTCGTTTCTGTGGATATGGTACGCACTCGGCGTTTAACCCAATTACAATCAGATATGGCCCCACTGCTCTTCCTCCCTCTCTCTCTCTCTCTCTCATGATTGTGTCGTTTCGATTTCGTTTCTCTCTTTGCTCTTATTTTCGATATAATATATATCTCCTCTTCTCTTTCTCTTATTGCCGTTTGTTCTTTCTGCTTTCTACTCTGGTATTTAAAAGAAAACCCAACGAAAAACACCTAGTTTCCAAGAATGGCCGCTTCGAGTTGGAAACTTTACGATTAATTGGCTAAAACGATTTTCTGTCATTTCCTTGGGCCTCCATTATCCCCGTTGCATGTGACCATTACCTACGTTCAGCAACTCGCTCCCCGTATTCCTGTAATTGGTACTCTCTCTCTCTCTCTCTCTCGTTATTTCTTCTCGGCTTTGAAATATTTTGATCCGAAGAAATATTTTGCCTCCATTTCTGATCTCTTCATGATATCATTGAATATCGTTTGCCCTCTTATAACATTCTTATGATTGTCATGTCGAGGACTAGGTATAGAGTGTACCGTTTCATCCTTTCCTAATTAGTTCCTCCGTAGCCAAAATAGTGCCGTTTCATCCTCAGGTGATAAAAAGTGTCTCACAGTAGACGCCGCTTATTAGAATCGAGGAATATTTTATCATTAATTTATTGTTATCACTTTCGCTAAGTAGGGAACGGAACAATAATATGGGAAAAAATTTGTTTATAGAGAGTTATCGGAGTTTCGGTTCGTTATCAACTTTTTTTCATCAAGAGGTTTTTTTCTTCTGCATATTTTGAAGCTAAGCTGGAATAAGACTTATTTTTTCCCTAAAAATTATCGTTATCAACAGGGCCCGGATTTTGACGACATTTGCACCTTTCTGGATTTTTCAATACTTTTTCCCTTTTAAGGCATTTTTTTCAGGTTTTAGGACATTTTTTGGCATTCTCAGGATATTATTTCACGCAGCGTGCACCGCCTATTTTAATTTTCTTTCTCCCCCCCACCTTCACCACCCTTTCCTCTCCGTTTTATGCCTCATCCATTGAAGCAATTGAAACTCTGAATTATGTTCCTCAAACCAATCTGTGGTATTTCCAACTCCGTGGGAGGGTGCAATCTCCTGCTGGAAATAGCCATCGTCATCAGGAAACACTATGGTCATAAACCGGTGCACGTGGTCAGCAACGATGTGGAAGTAGGCGCTGGCATTGACGGATGCTTCCAATAAAAATAAGGGACCAAGACTATACCAAGAAAATGCTCCCAGACTGTGATTCTTCTGCCACCCGCTTGAACAGTTGTTATGTGGCATGCCGGATCCATGGCTTAGTGCTGCTTGCGCCACACACGGATACTCCCATTGCCATCAACGTCATGGAGAAGAAATCTTTACTCGTCAGACCAGACAACTTACTTCCATTCATCAAATGTCCGATTTCGGCATTCTATAGCCCACAAAAGGCGTTTTCTTCGGTTTTGCAACGAAATCAAAGGGATTCTTCTTGGTCGTCGGCTATTAAAACCAATTTGTTTTAAGCCAATCCGTCTTGTAGAGTGTACGAACATACTTTTTGCGTTTATTCTGAGTTTTATTGCACTGCAATTTACTTTGTTGTAGCTCTTCTGCTGCTGCACACAATGCGTGAAAGTCGCCTTTCACCTCTTTCGTTCATAAGTGATTTCCGCCCACTCAGTTTTTTGGTTTAACTGTCATTCTTTGAAGACTCTATCTAGATGCTGTTGTACAAGAAAAGCCAAGAAGGTTAGCAGCTTCGGAGATACTGGAACTGTCCCTTCTGGCACTCACAATCATGCCACTTTCAAAGTCACTCAAATCTCTTGTTTTTCCTATGAACAGGCAAATTGCAGCGTTAACTGGTACTTCTGACCAGGAGAAAGCTTTTTATCAGCAAATACGGTTATTACGTCAGCGCGCGTGCTGCACGGACGATTCGAAGTTTAAGTGAGGGGTGTTCCTAATTTTTTGGGCACTGAGTGTATGTTAATGCACTGGGGGCTCTTCTAATAATAATAATGGGCATGCGACAACAAAGTTCGATCTCCTCATGGGCAAGTGAACGTTCTGAAGCACGTTATTACACCCGGACTTTAGCAGACACCTTGAGTGAATTAATTAATCTTAAATCCTCCATGTACGGCCATGTTCATTCATTCACTTACGACTGAAATTAATCAAATTATGAAACGTTAAATTTTGGTTAATTTCAGGCTCATCAGTTTTACTCATCATTTTACCTTATCAAAAAATGCATAATTCCAGCCATTATAAGCAAGGTTCATTAACATTATTGTCTATGGGGGGGGGGGAGGTCAGCCCAGACCACAATTATTGACGTTATAACCTAGTTGTCGTTACAACCGAGGTCGTTATTACTGAGTTTGACTGCATTGCCTGAATACGTTGAAATTTTTCCACTCTTTTTCGTTGGAAGGTGTTTTTTAATCACGTTTTTAATAACATCCATTCACATCCATACGCCATCTATGAATGTTTAAAAAATTATTTTTTACATTTTTTTTCAATATTTATTTCTATTCCAACTTCTCAGAAAATATAAGCTGCAGTTCCTAATCCGCACCAAGAAAGACCGGTGATTTTTAACGTATAATCCACTGATTACCCGTATACGCAGGAAACTGCGGTACCAGGTACCTTATATAACTGGGTTAACGGCCTTGCTCTGTTCCATGTAGTACGCAGGAAATCCCTTGTTTGGTCATTGATTTCATCGATATGATAGTAATTATATTATTATCGGTATTGCATTTTCTTTGTGGTTACGACGGTTCATCTGACCACCATTTACGGCGAGCTGCGCGTCACTATTATGACCATAGTGTATCGGAGGGAGAGAAAGAAATTACCGCAAAGTTTTTACATCCGTTTGGAAATTCGCGGCCCCGGATTTCGTAGCCATTAGGCTGTCGCCAACCTTCAAAATAACATACGTGGTGTTTTGAATGCACAGTAGAGCAGACAACGTGGAAGACAGTATGCGCCGCTCGAGTAATCGAATCATAATCGAATCATACAGGGAAATGGATGCTTCTTTTCTTTCTTTTTTGGTTATGAGATCCTCGGATAATGGTGCTCATTATTTACGTTGCTTCCTATACATTCTTTTCTTTTTTTCCGATTTATTTTTGCCAGCGATTTGTGCCAGTTATAGAAAACGGCTTGTTTTTCTCGGGCGATGCCAAAATAATTTGGTGGTTGCCGCGACTGATTTCTCTGAACGGAACCAAGAAACACTTTTTCAACCAACCGTACCCTATCCCCTTACAATATACAGAAGCCTATATATAGGTATTTCCTATTTTTTACATATAATGGTACTTCTTATTTTTTATAAGATTCTTTTACTTATTTTTTAATACTCAACGGAATTTTTATATTCCCATGATGATAATCGGTAAACGATTGGGGAGAACATAGGCCTGGGATGGAGAAGTTGTCTGAGAAATAAAAGGTGAATCTCATAGATTTTTTTAGGTGCTCAGTTCAGGAAAAATGTTGAAAATACTCCGTCATCCATCTTCAACTTTATCGTTTCATCACTTTAACCAGATTGAAAAATTGAGCAGCAGATTGGCATTTATTTTTATTTTCCATTACTCACTATGAAAGGTGCAGAACTTGATGTGCGTTACTACAGCTACTACTTAACCTTCTCAAACTTTTGTCACCCACGGCCATAAGCGGATACAGGTTCCGAATTGGGAAGGGGTTTTTTTCACCTCCACCCATCCACCTATGTGAATAATACCGACTTTTTAGTGAACTGGAAAGACAATCGCCCCCTTCGCCCTCCCCCTGAATCTACCTATGCCCGTCTCTCACTCTTGCCATATTTTAAGTCCTAAATAGTATAACAAAGGACCGCTTTAAAGCATCGAGTAGGCACACATCAATTTCGCCAGCTCACCACGACACCCTTGGCAAAGGTTTGGGGTGCGCACTTTGAGATTCATTGACATTCCTCTGCGGAATTTCTAACGAATCGATATGTAACGGAACGTATGAATGGCCGTGGAGCAACGATTCGTTTTTTGACCCACGGGGGCCCTTTTTTAGAAAATCATTTCTATGGCGGAGCCCCGTAGGTCTCTTTTTCTTATTTATTTATCAAAATTACTGATTCATTTTATTTTCCTCGAGCGGCCGCGGAGCCCCTGAGAAGTAAATGTACACGATGCCCTGGTTGAGAACCACTGCCCTGGCGTACTTATGTTGTTACAGTTGGGCTTTATTCCCTTGTTCTTGCTGATGCTGCCACATTGTGTCTTCGATATTGTGAATTGAAGATGATGAATGCTTAATTTTTTATGTCATGTAAGTATGTTGTATAGGTCTGCCTATTCTCTGCAGAGAGACTCTTCCAAATTGGACACCGGCTCGCATTCGCGTTTCGAAGTTGGAAAACCGTAGAAAATCATCTGCAGCGGACAACCACTGTACCACTGACGGGATTTGAACCTTAATCCTCACGATGAGAATCCAGCATGTTGCACACACTATCCGTGAAAGTGAAAAATGCTCACGTAACCTCCAATTTTTAGTAAGGGGAAGCGAATAAATGTGCGATGCACAGGTAAAGAAACAAACAATACCTTCCCCCCCCCCACTTTCCTCGATACATGAATGAAATTGTCGCGTTTGTGTGCGGCTCATATTCCACTGTCTGTGACTGCACGATGGCATTTTTGGCTGATTTTTTTGTTTCATCTTGTATTTATATAAAAAAAATTAAAACAATAAACAATAAATAAATTAATTTATTTACTTATTCGGATGTTGATTTAAGATTCGAAGCGTTAAAACTGTGATATTAAAAACAGTTTTTTGTAAAAAATCTAGTTCAAATTTTTGTCGGTAGAGGGTGCTGTATGAAAGTAAATCACTGGAAGTCACTGAGATATAAGTAAACCTTTCCGTATAGATCAGTGCTGGAAGTATACAAATCAGAGTCCTATAATGTGTAGGGTGTGCACGGTCTACAGCTCATTTTTGAATTTTCCTGTCACTGTGCCTTTGTAACCCATCTTCCAGTTGAGCATCAGGCAAAAATTGTTAAAATCATTGTTTTTGCTCACATTCGAGGATTTTGTTCTGAATCCAAAAGCAGAATAAAATATGGATCTCCAAAGAGAAAAGTCACGATGTCCACGGAATCCTTGTAATAGCACTGTATATAGAAACGATAAGCATCCTGCTGTACAGGGTGTCCCATAAATTCGTAAATAGTTTGAAAATTCATAAAAATTGTAAGAATCGGTATATTTGAATGAAGTTTGCGAAAAATCTATTTCGACGAAGGGGGGTTTGTTTTGGTACAGAAATAAATCAATTTCAAATTTTTGTCGATAGGAAGCACTGAATTCGGAACCTGGACTGTTCTTCAATCTCTTCCGCGTCTGAAACGTTCGTGAAGCTCCAGCCGGTGATTCGTGGCAACTTCAACACCAGTGCCCTAACGGACAACGCTTATTTCCGAAAAAAACAACCTAAAACCGAGCAACTCCTTCAACATTGTCTCATCATTCACCAGGGTACCCTACTACTTCACCAAACACCAACTCTGGCCATATCGCTATATTGCAATTTACTGCCATTAGTGAGATGGGTTGGAAGTGAATGCGTTGTCTATCGGTGGTCACCCCGAGTTCATTAGGGAAAATATCTTATCTATATCCTCCCTTGGGTTCGAACCCGGGACCCTGACAACAACCTTCACGATGGCAGACGAGCATCTTACCACCATGCCACTCGGGCAGCCACCAGGGTACCCAGGACCATAACTAACCATTCCTGTGCCCTGTGCAAGAATTTGAGTTTAGGGCCCCCCCCCTTCTGGCCTATTCTTGGGCCCAGAAAGGCTCATTTAGGACCATTCTGGGCGCTCCTTCCCAGTGGACCCTGTGCGGGTGCACATGTTGCACCTGTCTAGTTACGGCACAGAGTGCCCATCATTGAAGCTATTAAACGGACTGAAAAGATCTTTGGAATCATACCACGGGCCACCAGCATACATCAAATCTTTCAATTATCTCGTTCCAAAATCTGAATTTTTCGCCAAGGTAATAAATACTAAAATAAAACGGAAGCTGGTTATTGAATTCGAAGTTCAAAAAAATTACTAAAATATGCTGTGGCTCATGAGTTACCATTTACTAGCGGGCCAAATGGAAGTCTGCTGAGCCCCAGCCGAAATGTTAAAAATAAGATTTACTACGTAAATTCTTCAAGTCAAAGTCAGATGGCCCTGGTAGTAATGTTTCAAATAAACCTATTTAAATAAGTTTTTCTTTTTGGTCAAGATTGTTTGAAGGGTTTGGGAAACCAGTTTCAAACAGAAAGATAGATTAAAGATTAAGACTAAACGACTGGCCTCTACTCTGTGACTATGAAGTATTCGTTTTTGGCTACAAATTCGCACATTTGCGCGCACCACCACCCTCGCGAAACATTGCGCTTGAACCCCTGGACGCAGGGCCGGTCTTAGACCAATTGGCACCCGGTGCAAAATCAGTAGTCAGCGCGCCCCCCCCCCCAGGCGCAAATCGTGTCGGAGGAGGAAATTTTTGCTAGTCATTACTTGTCCCGTAAAATACGGGACAGATTTATTCTACCATATTATAAGACTCTTGGTGTGGTGATCGTCCCCATCACCCCCCCCCCCGGGCCCCGGTTGGATATTAAGGGACGAAGAAGTCGGAAAAACTTTCTTCCTAGAATGGGATTACTGCTATTCAACTTGTAAACAAGCATAAAACCCAACTTGTTTGATTTAATTAACAGATTTAAAAAGATTAAAAAAGCAAAACGTCACACATTTATGCAGGGTACTCATCACAAAGAAAATCTATCTTCTTCATACTCATTTTAATTGAATTTTATGGTAAAATACGTAGAGTGCACGCATCACGTACGGGCTAAGCTGCTAATAAAACTGGTTAAATTACAGTGATATTTTTCCGTATGATTTCTTTCATATTTATAAAACTCATGTGAACTTCATTTGAAATTATCCCTTTCAGACCCAGTACTAAGAAACGGAAGGGGCAGGTAAACACCAGCTAAAGCACCAGGACCAGCAGCTTGGGCAGGCCCTCTAACTATTCTGAGGCAACTTGGGCGGTACCCCGAGCCGAATGGGGGGGGGGGGCACTTGCAAATCCTCCTTTTTCTGAGCATAACTATTTCAAGGAGACTCCAAAAAAAGACTGCTCCCGAGAAAGCAGGCTACGGCCCTGGAGAAGGGGCAGAGCTGTCTCAAGAGCATCATGGGCCCCCTGGCAAAGGGGTTTTTCTGAGGCCCTACCAAGTAAATTCTAGGAAATTTTAACTAGATCTCATTTTTGTGAGGCCCTCTTCTCTTGAGGCTTCCAGGCCGTGCCCGGGTGGGCTCATGCGTTAAGACGGCACTGGGAAGGGGTTGTTTTTTCTCTCTAGATTTTTTTTAACCTCGGGGACTTCGGCTTAAATTTCAACGATAATGCACAATTCTTGAAGTTTGGGCTGAACATCCCTGAGGTTGAAAAAAGAATATCTCAAGCGAAAAGAAGCAACCACACGTTTGTGCATACCGGGTGCTATAAAAGGATTATGCATAATCGCCGGTAAAAGTGATAAATGTTGCGAAATTTATCGAACTTACCGAGACGATTGGTGATTATGCATTACCGATATGCTTTACCGATTCAACGCATTTACCGTAACATACATTAATGCTTACCGTAACATACATAGATAGTGCCGCCTCATAGGCGGCTTTACCGTTACTCACCGGGTTTCTGGAACAAGATCCATGAAACTCCGAAAAGGTGTTCAGTTGTGTGTATGTACGGTTTGTTAAAATTTTTCATACACACATATGTTGCACTCAGGGCATCTCGAGACAAAATCTCTACCCGAGTGGGACAAATTTTTGGGCTCCCTGACCTCCCCAATTAAAAAAAAACGTTTGTTTCTTTCGCTTCGTTTTGATGCGTTCTAAGAAACAGCGATATTTTACGTCATAACGTACGTCGAATTTCTTTTGGCCTTTTTCCTTGGATTTGGCGCTCCTAGAGCGGGCACAAATAAGTTTTCCTAAGTATTTTTTTTTTCGTTTCCACTTCGGATATAACGACCCTCCTAAAGCGAGCAGAAATAATTTTCTGTAATTTTTTCACTCTTTTACGCCGGATTTGGCGCTCCTACTAGAGGGGGCAGAAATCATTTCCCCTAACTTTTTCCGCCCTGTCTACCTCAGAATTGACGGCCCTCCTACAGCGGGCACTAATAATTTTTCCAAATGTTTCTTTACCCTTTCACTTCGGATTTGACGCCCTTCTGGAGCACACCCAGTGCCACCGAGCTGCCCCTGATTGAAGTAATAGGAAAGTCTGACGAGTCGGAAGACTGGCCAGTGATAGGGCTTTTCGAAAAATAACCGTACTATTATAAACACTCAAACCTTTTTGTTTTTTTTGAAAAAAAAAGGCTAATTTCGGTCATTTTTCATGTATATTTTATAGATATTTTTTTATAAATACGTATCTTAAAGATATTTTTCTAGTAATGTATATTTAACGCGTTTCGGCGCCCCTTCTCATTTAGCGACCGGTGCAACTGCCCTAAGACCGCCCCTGCCTGGACGGGAACAGCTGAGCTAAACTTTCAGGAGAACGACTGGAAGCGATAATTCCAATATTCTTCATCTGATGATGAAGGGTATGCGCATGCGCACTATGTTTTGCATTCGTAATGTATATTTTTTTTCTTACTTTTTGGTTTCAATGAGAAAATTTAAGAATCCGTCAGGCTTTAGGGTACGTCCATAGTGCACCGCTTCCCGCTTCTCGCTTTATTGCTTAAACCGCGGCAGTTGTAGAAGGCGAGATGAACTCGCGCGATTCTAGCCGGTGGTGGTTATAGTGCACCGCTCGCGGGAGCGTCTGCTTGCATGAGCAGTTGGCATCATGGAGCTATCACGTGGGGATATATTGTGTTTTTGTTGACAACAAAAAATATGTACATGAAATGAATAGGACTCACCTTAAAGTTGCAATAGGTTTAGTGTAATCGCTAATTATAGTTAATTAATTAATTGATGATAAATCAGCGATTTCGCTTTTAGTGCCACAACAAATTTTCGATTAGAAAAACGAGAATTAATCGTTACAAAATTTCGTTTGATTTAGTTTTATCGTCAATTAGTTTATATTAATGATAAAACTAAATCATGATCGATAATTAACTAATCAACTAATAACGATAAAACTAAACTGGCCGATAACTAGTTAATTAACGGCAAAATCCGTTGGATTTCGTTTTATCGTTAATTAGTTAATCAACTTAATTAGTTAATTAACGAATTAACGCTAAAATGAAATCCAACGGTATTTTGATTAATTAACGATATCGTTTTTATTACGTCAACTAATTAACGATTAGTATTAACAATAATTAGGCGTCATAAAAACTCCGTTGGATTTAGTATGATCATTAATGATTCTTAATTAATTAACGATTTCGCTTATTATGTCATAACTAATTAATGATTAGTATTAGCAACAATTATCCGTCACAAAAACTCCGTTGGATTCAGTATAATCGTTAATTAACCTTAATTAATGATTAATCACCGATATCACTTTTAGTGTCATATCTAGTTAACGATTAGTATTAACAATAATTATTCGTCATAAAAACTCCGTTAGATTCAGTATTACCATTGATGATCCTTAATTAATAACCGATTTCGCTTATATTATGCCATAACTAGTTAACGATTAGTATTGACAATAATTAATTCTCACAATAGGATTCACTATAATTGTTAATTTTCCTTAATTACTTGATGATTAACGATTTTGCTTTTATTATGTCATAATTAATCAACGATTAGTCAATCAACTCCGTCGATTTACTATTCCACTATAAAACGAACACTTACAGGAAAGTATCCGTTTTAAAGTGCAAGCGGTGAGCCGGTCAAGCGAGAAAAAGAAATAACAATTCATTCCGGTTAAAGCGGGTAAAAGCAGTTTCAGCCGGTAAAAGCAGGTAGGCGGGCGCACTATGGCCGCCCCAATGAGTGTTCACGATCTTTTTTCAGCCGCGATGAAGCGAGTAGCGAGAAGCGGTTCACTATGGACGTACCCTTACACTATTCTCCGCGCGCGTTTTTTGACTTTAACCTCCAAATAATATCCTATGACCTACAAATTCTACAAGCTACCGAAAAAAAGATTGATGGACATTTGGTTTCCAGCAGTACCTTGGACTTACAAAAATAATTCACCATCTTAAAAGAATCATAAAAAATATTTACTATCATAACTTTGATCGATAATAAGCACTGATGTACAGTACACATGGCCACGAATCACTGTAAGCTTTACAGCTGAAATTAAACTACGGTATGTCCCGCTTATATTAAGTGTTAGTTTTTCAAAAAAAACTGCCATGTAAAAAACGTTGGAAGCGGGAGAACGCTTTAAACGAGATATCGTTCTATGAGTTTTTATGAAACTTGGGATCCCAGAAGTGCTGACCTGTAGAAAACATGGAGGAGGCTCAAAGTTGCTACAACTTTCACATTTATACGACGGTTAGCTTCGGTCGCAATTGGTTCCTATACATTTTTTAATGTTAAAATAATTCATCTTATTCCACGTAAAACCTCAATTATTTGCCGTTTCTTCTTCGACAATAACTCCAAATCTCAAAAACCGTCATTTATATCCCTCAAATGCGCGCAATTTTCTGTAGACCGAGAGTGTTCAATCTTTAGGAGAGTGCAGGTCACCTCATTGACTTGAAATGTGTCGCGGCCACTTAATTAAGTGATCTGGAACAGCGGCACGGACCACTTAAGGGATTTGTATATGTGCTGCGGACCACTTGAGTGATCTGTAAATATGTCGCTGATCACTTCAGTGATCTGGAACTGCGACGTGGGTCACTTAAGTAATCTTTAAATGTGTCACGAATCACTTTGGTGCTGTGGAACTGTGCCGCAGTTATCTGTAAATAGATTGCGAGTCACATAAGTGATTTGAAAGTGTGCCGTGGAACACTGTGATCTGGAACTGCGCTGCAGGTCACTTACATAATCTGGAAATGTGTCACCTAGTTTATTTTCACAAAATTAGGTTTGAGATCAGTGGCTATATTAGATGATTCCGAGGGCGACAGGTTGAGCTGCAGGCAGTGAAAAAGCAAGATTCCATCAACAATTTATTTGAATATTTTGAAATAAATTAAATGGATATCTTGTACGTCTGTTATAGGGGAGGAGGGAGTTTTTTTTCTTTTTCAAAGGAGTATAAGTTTTGCGATTAACGCATTTATACGACGTTTTGACGCTCCCTCGGCCGAACACATCGTCGTATAAACGAGGTTGAACTGTAGCTAGCTAATACGGTCGGATCCTTTTACACATGGTAAATGTGCAGATCGCAAAACGGGTGAGACGAGAGACGACTGGGAGCCATTCCCTATCTCATGGGTGCATTTCACACACCGTACCTCTTTTGATAAGCATCCATTAACCTATAAAGCTTGTCCTATATAATGGAGTCTACGTGAAAGATTCTCGGGATCGCAAATACGCGGTGTTCTCGAACCAAAAGACTCGTTTATTTGCACAATATTTTGTGGAATTTAATGGGAGTTTCGATCTGCGTGAGGTGGTTATCGGTGTCCGAAAACTTTTCCAGATGGGGTTCAGGGCGTGAAATGTATATTGAAAGGAATTACGTATTCAAGAAGTGTAAATGATTTTAAAGGCTTTTCGGAAGACAATGATTTTAAAGACACCGGTGAATTCTGCGTTTTAAGGCTGTTCGTAAATTGGGAAGTGGCTGTGTTTGGTATTTTTCGTGTGTTATAAATTTATCAAGTACATAGCTTGTGGCAGCAAAAGAAAGTCGCACTGAGCGGTTTCAGTTCAAAAACGTTATAAAAAGTAATTGATGGTCCGTGAACAGTAGCCTACAGTACATCCGCACACTTGAAAGGTTATACACGGTTCTACCAAATATTGCTAGAAATACTTGACAATATACCAGAAATTTGGTATTCATGGCCCGTGAGCAAAATGTGGTCCTTGCAGGCATCTGATATAGCCCGCGACCTGAAACCTGGTTTTATAAAAATGAACAAATCGCACATTTCTAGATCACTTGAATGGCCAGCGGTGCAGTTCCACATAACTTGAGTAACCCATGGCATATTACCAGATCAGTGACCCGTGGCTCATTTACAGATCACTCAAGTGGTCAGTGGCACATTTTCAGATCACTTAAGTAATTCGCGGCGCGGTGCAGCTTCACATCACTTAAATGACCCATGGCGCATTCCCAGATCATTTAAGTGGCCATGGAACATTCACATATCACTCAAGCGATGCGCGGCACATTTACAGATCACTTAAATGACTCACGGTGCCGTTACACGTCACTCGAGTAGCCCGCATCACATTCTCGGATCATTTGAGTGACCTGTAGCACAGTTCGAAAGCACTTAAATGACCCACGGCATACTTACAGATCAATTGAATGGCCCGTCGAACACGTATATTGGTTGAACAGCGTCGGCCTACGTCTACGAGAAACAGTATTCGTCAGATACGGATTTTCCGAGTATAAAAATGATGCTTTACGGTTTTTAGTTGCAATTAAGGAAAAAAAGAGTCGATGTGAAATGCTATTTTCTTACCTGTAAGGCGATCATGCTTGTGAACCCGCGCTCCTTGCCGAGCTTTTTCTCCTTCTCCGTGCGCGTATCGTCAGGAAGAGACGATAACGTTCAAAGAAAGTCTTTCCCAAAATCCAAATTTCGTACGGCTCAGATGGAACAACACTGACGACGACGACCGACCGGCCGAAAATATGATCCCGAGAGGAGCACTCGAATTCTATTACCCGGGGAAGAAAATCATTTCCAAACGGAAAGAAGAAGAAGGTGCTGAAGAATAGAATATAGAAAATGATGCAAGAAAACAGCTTTTTTTTTGCTCCTCTGTCGGTGTAAAAGAAGAAGAATGGGTATTTTGTTTTGTTTTTTCGGTAGGTGGAGAGATGCAATGTCAGAGGCGATTGATTCGTCCGAGGCCTTGTCTGACGGGCGGGGTCTGGCCAACTGTGGGCTGGAGATGATATTCAAACTGCCTTTTGCGTGGTCGTGGGAAAAAGTTTCCCACTCTAATGGTCGGCGGTGTGTGGATACCGACCGACCTTTCTCTCTTGTTTTTCTTTTGCGGGGGGGAATTATGGCCCGTGCGGTACCACGTCCACATATTTCTTCTCGTGCTGTTAGTTGTTTCTACCGGGCGAGAGTGGAGGAGGGAGAGCTGTGTGGTCATATTTACACGTACGCAACTACTACACATACAAATAACGTGCCCACTCGTATTCTTGGACTAATCAATTTCTGTCTTTTCATTCGCTGTAATTCTTTTAAAAAAAGGAGAAATAATAACACGGTTAAAGAGAAATCATTGCGCGGTCAACGATTTCTTTCTTTATATATTTATTTATTTTAAATTATTTTCTTCAATGTCAAGGGAAATTACAAAATGGTACTTCATTTTTTTACCCTCGGTTGGGCACACGCGACTCGGTCTGGTAAGGTGACAAGTCATTTGAAGGGTGACGGACGCGACTCGGCGTGATCATTAACGCCACTGGACAACAATGAAATCGCGTCCGACATGAAAATACACACTTCTGAATGTTTTAACCTATTGACTCTCGTTTTGAAGATACAGCGAAACCTCGATATTACGATACTCTGCGGGTCAAGAAAAAAAAAATCGTTGAGGAGGGGTTATATCGAGAGGTAGCATTATCATCAGGCGCCATCAAATTTATGCCGTTGTTGACATCTCTTCTGAATTATCGTGGATCGTACCATCTTAAAATGCATTTTAATGAGTGTTTATTCGCAACAGAAAAATTTTAATTGATAAGTTGATTAATGGAATTCAGTTAGTTGTTCCATACTGTGAAGTGGTTTACCTCTCACAGCGCTTTTGTGTATTACGCAAAAAAGTAGCTTCATGGAAACTTCATCAACACTTTCGGAGTGCAAAATACCGATATCATTAACATTCTCGAAACAACAAAAACTGGTTAAGAATTCAAAAATACATTGAAGACGATTTTGAATGAAGTATAAAATATATTATTGTAACGGTTTCAAAATATCCAAAAAAAATCTTTATAGTGGGGTTCATCGTATTATCGAATATCGTTGTATCGAGAGGAGTTTAACATTGGACAATATGCAAATCCAAACAGGATTCGAAAAAATATCGTGATAGAGAAATTGAGAGTAAACACTGTATTACCACGTTAAATGTTAAAAAGTGCTTATGAGTGGTATCACTGGACAATAATGAAACTATGGCCGACTGGAAAATGCGCAATCCCGAATGATTTTGGCCTACTGAAAACGATTGATATTCCCATGAAAAATTTTATTGGTTCTTGTTTTTGAGATTAAACTGTTAACAGTTAAAAAGTGCTTTGCTAACGCTATTTTATGGTGAAAAATTGGTAAGGAGTAAAGAATTAGACCATAGAAAACTAATTTTACCAGGGAAAAGTCATCCTCGATACTTTCTCACTACTGTTGGACAATTGTAAGAGATACTCCTTATGGCCAGTACAAGCGTAATGCAAGACGATGGGTCAGACGCCGATAAATGAATTAATTGTGCAGCGATACATTTTCATTTCTATGTATTTTTATTGTGTCTCTATGTGCATTTGTATGTTTTATAATGTGCATTTGTATGTTTTATAATGTGCATTTGTATGTTTTATAATGTGCATTTGTATGTTTTATAATGTGCATTTGTATGTTTTACAATGTGCATTTGTATGTTTTATAATGTGCATTTGTATGTTTTATAATGTGCATTTGTATGTTTTATAATGTGCTCTATGTATATTGATATAACTCTACACTATATCGATGAAGTTTCTGTATATTTGTGTTGTTTTTTCTGCACATTTTGTTTTCTATGCAGTGCCGTCTTAACGCATGGGTCCACCCGGGCACGGCCCGGGGGCCTCACAAAAATGAGATCCGGCTGAAGTTTTCTAGAATTTACAAGGTAGGGCCTCAAAAAAACCACTTGGCCCGGGGGGCCTATAATCCTCTTAAGACGGCCCTGTTTCTATGTACTTATGTTGTGCTTCTATGTATTATCGTATTGTGTTGTTATGTGTGCAATTTCAGGGAAAACCGTACCAATTCAGCCTTTTTTTCGCTCGATTTCGTGTTCAGTCGAATTACATAAGAAATGTCAAATTTTGTTTCGCAGCTCAAAAATTTTGTCAAAACTTGTTGTTCAGTGTAACACTCATTTCACATATAACTCGAGCCTTGAAAACTTTTATATATTTTCTGGAATAACAACTGCAACTTGAATCTTGAATTTACAGCCTATAAAAAGTGGTACATAAAAAAATTGCCCAGGGTGAACGTAAAATAAGTTAGTCTGTTAAGTAGTGGAATATCGATACCAAATGTTTACTCGTTCAATGAATCTGAAATTATTGATAATAGGGCATGTGCGTGCGTGTATGAAATTGTCTCTGTGGTGTTGGATCAGGGCTATGAACGGTTCGCAAAGTGAAGCCCTCAGATATGGCTTGTAATTGCATACAGCGGGACATCTCAACGTGCTCTAGAACAGTGTTTCCCAAGCTATTAAAGTTACGGTAAATTTAAAACCACTACTTTACCACAACTTATAGCCTAAAGGTCCTGCCGTTCTTTATACAAGTTTTTTTTTTTTGTTTTTTTTTTTAAGAATATGATTTAAAATGTCGTTCCCACTTTCAACGAGTTTTGTAGAATTGACAATTCATTATACATATCCAGGGCCGCAACTATGGAGAGCAGACTGGTCTGGTGCCTGGGGGCGTCGGACCAAAGGGCTTAAATTTCGCTCTTTAACCCAATACATGTGGAATCCATGGCGTGAGGGCTAAATGTGGCCCTCAGAGTAATCTAATGTGGCCGTGACCTCAAACCTAATTTTGTAAAAATGAACTGAGCAGCAAATTTCCAGAGATCACTTAAGTGACGCCGCGCCACAGTTCCGGATCACTTAAGTGACTCGCGACATACAAATCACTGCTGCACAGGTCCAGAGCACTTGAGTCACCCGAGACACGATTCTATGCCACTCAAGTGTCCCACTGAACATTCCCAGATCATTCAAGTGACTTGTGACATATTTACAGATCACCGCGGTACAGTTCCAGAGCATTTTAGCTACCTGCGATACAGTTTTAGATCACTCAAGTGACCCGCGGCACATTTGAAGATGTGGCTCGCAGCGCAGTTACAGATTCAATTTAAATCAATGAAGTGGTTCGCAACGCACTCTCCTACAAAAACACTCACGTTTCAATGAAGAGTTAAATATATGTTTCAATGTGGGGAAAGAATTTCCTCAGAAAAAAAAGAAAAATAATTCCAGAGACCTGAAAAGGGGAGGGCAAATATTCTGAAACATAGGAGGATGCTTAGAATGACATCAAAAAAAGGAGGACACATCCTCCTAAAGGATGACGTCAGGTAACCCTATACTTACATAACACGAAAATTCAGGTGTCTATCATTTTCAGTACAAAATACGGAACCCAGATAGCAGCACCAATAGAACACGAAACACTCACAACTCAGTAGAAATACGTTAGTCACGTCACACATCAACACCATCTATAGCAGAAGGGCTTCGCGCGAAGCTCGTGACGTCACTGAAGAATAGTCATCTCATCTATAGCCATTGGATACAGCAGGCCGACGCATGCGCCATCTTTGCCCTCTTTTTTGTAGTACAGTATATCCAATGGCTATAGGTGAGATGGGCCTTCTTCGGTGTCGTCGCGCGGAGACCTTCTGCTATAGATGGACAAGAGTTACGTTTTTGATGAGAACGGCACTCGAAATGGAACCGAGGAATGACGGGAAGAAACCGCAGATGTCTCATTGTGGCCGAGAAAAAGAAAGGAAAAGAAAACGGTATCTAACGTATTTTTATGAGAAAGTGATTAGATACTTCTTGTCGTACAGCAAAGATCTTTGAAATTAAAAAAAGAAAAGCCAAAAGGTAAGAAGAAGGAGGAGATCGAACAGAAAAGAGAGAAAATTGCTAATGTAATTGGTCATGACCATCGCAATAGTCGTGGTAGTAGGCAGTAAGTAAGCAGCCGGTCGAGCTCACGATATTGCTTGCCTGCCTGCACAACACATTCTATAAAAGAATGCAAAAAGCTTTTTGCGGGGGTCGAAGAGGTGATTCCTCTCTCTCTCTCTTCTACTCTTTTCTTCCATTTCTTTTTACGTCGTGAAATAGTTTATTTGATTTTTTTTTTTTTTGTTTCTCTCGTGTTTGGAACATTTTGGTTGCTCCCAAAATCGAATCGGAATATCGACGGGAGCAGCGTGTTTTCCCAGTACGCATCTTGATCGGAGGTTTCCAAGGTTTCCGTTAGCGCAGAACCCTTGATGGTTACGAAACTCTTTCACGGAACCCTTCAGAGCAGTGATTCCCAACGTGGGCGTTAACGCCCCCTGGAGGCGGTGGAATGTTCCGGGGGGGGGGGCGGTAGAAGCTATAGGTACATCATAGGATCCTATGGGTTAGATTGCGTTGGTGGGCGATGGGAAAAAAATATTTCTGAAGAAGGGGGTGATGGGACAAAAAAAAGGTTGGGAAACTATGCTAACCTTTTTTGTCCCATCGCCCCCTTCTTCAGAAATTTTTTTTTTCTCCCATTCCCCCCAACGCAATCTAACCCATAGGATCCTATGTTATACCCGTAGGTTCTGCAGCTCCCCTGTAACTTTCCGTCGCCCCCAAGGGGGCGTTAACGCCCACATTGGGAATCACTGATTTAGAGCTACAAGATTGTTCCACTGAACCCTTAATGGTTACGAAACTATTCCACGGAACTCTTGATGATGCTGTTCCGCAAAACCCTTGAGAGCTACGAGATTGTTGCATTGAAACCTTAGTAATACTGTTCTGTGAAACATTTTACGGCTACGAGATTGTTCCATTGAATCCTTTGTGATGCGGTTCCACAGAACACTCGAGGGTTCTCTCTTGAGGGCTACGAGACTGTTCACAGAAACCTTGGTGGTCTTTCCTATGGAACCTTAGAGGGCAATTAGACTATTCCAAGCAAGGCCACGCAACTAGTGGAGGGCGGGAGTCGGTCTGGTTTCCTGAGCTCTGGGTCAGGAAGGGCGATGAGTTTTCCGTTTTTCGTTCGAAACCCTTTTCATACATGATCTAACGAGCACCATTGACAATCCGATATCATTTCATTGGTATTTCCAAAGCATTTCGTAGGGTGTCCCATAATAAACTTCTACTGAAACTTTCAAACCTCAGCCTGTATGCTCAACTGCTTAAATAGGTGGAAGCCTTCCTCATTGACCGCAGCCAGTTTGTCTCATTTAAGGACCAAAACTCCTTATTTCTTCTTGTTACGTCTGCCACGCCCCAGGATTCGGTCCTCTCACCATTACTATTTTTGATTTATATCAATGATATGCTAACTCCATTAATTGACGTACCAGACTCTTCGCAGACGATTGTGCCATTTACCAAACAGTTTCCTATATACATCCGACCAAGAATCCCTTGAATACAACCTTTACATTTTTTCCGAATGGTGCTCAACCTGGGATTCGCCCCTCAACGCCTCAAAAACAGTTTTTATGAGAGTTACCCGTTCGATTTCCTGTATTCAATTAACAATTCTTTTGTCTCTGAGGTTTCCCATTATAAGTACCAGGGCGTGTTATAATCTCTGCCGATCTCCGCTGGAATCTTCACGTTGATTATATTTCCCACAAATGTCTCAAAAAACTGTTTTTCCTTCTTCACAACCTGAAAAACTCCACCCGTCACGTCCGTCACTTATGCTTCCGGTCATATATCCTCCCTGTTCTCTCCTATGCCTGGGAAACTTGGGACCCCCATATGCAAACCAACATCAATAAATTAGAATCTATCCAAAATAAGTCCACACGCTTCATTTTTGACTGCTGGTCTTCCTGTTTCGATTTCAGAACTCAAGCGCCAACTCAATTTCCTACCGCTCTCTTATCTCTCGTTCAACTTTTCTTTTCAAAATCCCCCCATGGTTTTTTTTAATATCGAAACTTCCAACTTTTAAATTAAACCCTCACATTTTTCTGTTAGACTTAACCATGCCCAAACCCATCTTTGCTTCCTCATATTGTCATAAATTTTGTTTCTTCCCAAAAACCAGAACAACCTCCAACCAAATATTGTAGGTTGTACTTTGATTTCGGAATTTTCTTCTAACATCAATCGTCATTTTTGTCTGTGTGTTTGTGTGTGTGTGCGTGCGTGTGTATTTTCTCCATGTACAAATCTACAATTTCAGATCGATCGTCACCAAAATTTGCATATATACCAAACGGAGCCCAACCTGAACGATAGGCTACTTTAAAATTTCCCAAATGCCCCAAAAAATGGCAAAAAACTGTCGGGCAACAGTGGTTTTTGAGCCTACACAATCACTTTCCGAACGTTTACTTCGGTTCCCTAGCAATGCGTTTCAGACGTGTATATGCCTTTACAATGGTTTGTCACTTCTTTAACGCTGCCAGTGTGTGTATGTATAATAATTTATGCCTTTATAATGTTTTACCACATTTTCAATACTCTCAGTAATGAGGATTTTTGAATAGACGTCATAATCATCATCAGCATCGCTTTGAGAGTCAGGAAAAGGGTGAGACTTATAGAAATCAGTGTTAAAATTGCCGATTTTACTATAGAAATGCGGAAATTTTGTGGGGTTTTCTGTCACATCAATAATTTTAAAAATTTTATTGAATTCTCGATTTTTGAAATATTGAGTTCGCTTAGAGATATACGAAGCCCAGGAGATTAAATATGAAGTAATTTGCCGGACCTACTTTTGAGTTGGATATCCAGGCAATAACATTGATTTCAACTTTTTATTTATATCTTCTCAAGCATGAAAATTAATGTCTCCGTATTGTCTTTTAATATTCAACTGCATAAATTCGTATAGTTTAGGTGTTTTTAAAATTAGTTATGGGCCCGTAAAAAAGTAAATCGAAAACACTTAACGCCCCTTAAAAAAAGGAAAAAAAAATATATTCGTTTCTATGTTTCTTTAAATCTAGATTTGTTTATTTTATGAGTCGCGCAGGAAGTCGCCGTATTGGTCAACTTAGACACGGTTTGCATGTCCCCCAAAGAAAGAGGGAGATATCACGTGATCCAAAAAGCCTCATTAAAGAAAACCCGGGCAGCGCCGGGTACTTTAGCTAGTATTGAATAAATAAATAAAATTACGGTGAGAGGAGCGCTCAGATGGATACTGGCCCCGGACTACAGACTGAATTTTCATTTCTATTTGCAGCCCTGATTCAACGGAACCTATGAGGGTTACGAGAATGTTCCACGGAATCGTTGGTGTTTACGAACGAAAACAAACGGCACAAAAACAAAAACATGAATATTTCTCCAATGCAGATGTATGTGGTGCAAAACTTTTAAAACCAGTGAAACTACAGTTTTGATATCGCGGAATCCCCTCAAAGTCTGTTGTGGAACCCCGGGGTTCCGCGGAACATCAGTTGGAAATCTATGATTAAGATGTATGATTCACGCATCAAAATTTAATTTCACTCCTCAAAAAAATTTGGACGAATGAAAACACTTCTTCGAATCTCAGGTAGTTTCTTTTTTTTTAAATAGAGTTGTTATTTCTCTGTTTCACATCCAAAGCAACTCCTGGATTTCCAAAAATATCCCTTAGAATTTCGGAGATGAGTGAAATTACTCTTCAGAATTATTTTTTCGGGTAATACTGGACGGGATAAATATGTTTTATAGCCCCATCATATATCAGTCTAAGTGAACGATGCTTTAACAGCGCATCAATTCAACAAACTTAAAATTTCCTTTTCAGACCATTTATTTGATTTCAGAGCACCGACGAGCCGTATACTATTTCTACTTAGAAAATTGACAATTTCCAGTAAATTTAAGACAAAAACAAAAAGTCTACATCTTTGGGACTCGAGGGGCGAACCGTGGGGCCGGCTGCCCCTCGTGTGAACCCTTTCCTTTTTTTAAAATCGTTGGTTTATCACCACGGAGGAAAAAGAAAATTCGCGAAAACGAGCTAAAAAATTATATATTACTATGGATGCATTACTTAACCTTAACTAAATGATAGTATTATGACCTTATGAGCGTGAGCCCTGCTCGATTTCCGTTCCGTATTCCCTCATTTTGCTAAGGGGTCATTAAAGTATTACGTCAGCATCGGGGGAGGGGAGGGGGTTTCGGATTTGCTGACTTTTGATGACAAGCGGGGAGGGGGTTTGAAGGTTGCTTACGTCATCAACCACCCCTTTTTGAAGATAGGAAATATTCTAAGCTGCTGACGAAATTTTGCTGACGGGGGAGGAGGGGGGTCAGTGTTTTGCTGACTTTTGCTGACAAGGGGAGGGGGTCAAAAATAGCTGAAAATCTGCTTACATAATACTTGAATGGCCCCTAAAAGATTGATGCTAAATCCGAATTAAGTTTTCATTTCAAGCTTCCTCACCGCATATTATTGGGCATTCGTTTTTTACCCTGAGAAAGGCTCAAAATAATCTTTATTAGTTTTCTCCCTTTTCCTGCTTTAATTCCCGCTGCTTCTAAGAAACAACAATAATGGAGAAGTTCAATGATTCAAGGCTCCTATTTACTACACCGATGGCTTAAAGCATAGATGTTCAACCTGTGGGTCGTGGGCCGAATTCCGCCTTGAAATATGCAAAAGATGTGAGTCGAACTGTATCTGGTCTTACTGGGCCAAATGTGACCCGTAACCTCAGACCTAATTTTGTAAAAATGAACTAAGCGATAAATTTCCACATCATCTTAGTACCCCACAGTGGTTTCACATCGCTTGAGCGGTCGTATTCCCAGACCACTCAAGCGACACGCGGCACATTTACAGTTCACTTAAGTGACCCGTGGCACATTTGCAGTTCTTGCGGCGCTGTTCCAAATTACTTAACAAAATGGTCTTCGCGAACGTTTTCAAATCAATAAAGATGGCCCGCACTCATCTAACGGTTGAACATTCCTTGACTTGAAGAAAATGTAGTATGAGAACTTCTGTTACTTAGTGCTCTAGAGCAGTATTTCTCAACATTTTTTGCCCCCTTCTTTGCACCACATTTTTCTTCTCGTGATCCCCGTTTTTTAAACAGGGCCCCAACATGCAGGAGTTAGACCCTTTCTAGGTCGACCCTGACTTCCCAATCTTCTTCTACACTCTTTTCTTTAATAATATTAAAAAAAAATTGTTCGAGGCAGCATCACGTAGATCTCACACTATAAATATATTTCCATTGAAAAGTGTGTATAAAACATTTCGCTCAAAGAAAGATATAGCACTCTTTCCCCCCACAAAGTATTTGCGGGTGCTACTGCTCATCTTCTCGACAGAAACCAACGGCAATGCGTATGCTGTACGTATGCAATACACCCACGCTGTAGCCGTTCACTTTTATTCCTTACTCGCCATCAAAAAAAGGAAGCAAAAGAAAAGAAGACATGCTCACATCAAACATCACAAGACAAGATCACGGAGCGTTCGGCGATTACTTTTCGTGAGCGTGGGAAGAAAGAACATCACCAAAGAATCACACATTTACGATTAGGGGCTAAAAAAAAGAATGAGCACCGTGGGATTAGGATGTGAGGAGAGGAGGAAAAACATTTTCGAGGAATGTGGAAGAACACAGCTCTCGAGACCAGCAATTACGGCTCTTTATTTTACCTTTTCCTCCTCTTTATCTTTCTCTGAAATGCAAGTCGGGGGGATAGACAACAACAGTGCTGCCGCTGCGGTGAGATACCGCTTCATGTACTACGCTATAGTATATTAGTAAGGGTGGTTGCTGTTCTTCAACAGCTGACCCCAAGGGTCGAGCGAACGATTTGTCTAAGGATCATCTCTCTCTTCACCTTTTTTTTTACTTCTCCACTCTTCTTATTGCTATATAATATAAAACCCTCCTCTGGCAGAGAGAGAGACCTGTCGTTCTTTTTTTTACCCCCGCCTCTGGTTATTATACGACCGCATACCTTAAATCAACCACCACAGGTAAAGCAACCGACCACTCCCCCATTTTCGCCATCGCCGACCAGAAACATTTTCCCCCATTCTGTGTTTTTCTTTCTTCCATCCACTTTATTGTGGCTGCTGTCCCCGAGTCAGATTTAATTCATTTTGTTGCACTGCGGCCGTTGTATATTACCGAGTAGGTTAATAAGTCCGCGGCCTACAGTTTAGAGACGATTCCGATGGCCCGCATAACTTTGTCCTTTTAGAGCTGCCGAGACACAGCAAGAAAGCTGATCGATGTAAGCACGTTACCTTTCATTAGGTTCTTTCACATTATATGGCTACCAAAGCCCCATGGACATGAAAGTGATCAGCATCGACATCACAGCCATTGCTCCACATCCTAGAGTAGGGCCCCTAGGCCCAGATATTTTGCGCCCCCCCCCCCAGACCAGACTTTCACGTGCCCCTTTACGATGAATGTACAGCGTGAAAAAACTAAAATGATGAGATTCATCGCGGGCCCCATTGCTGAAGCCATGATCACAGCTATACTGGGTGGTAACTGTCGACCGCCCAATGAAAATTACGCACGTGATTCCTTGGGAAAAAAACTAATATGGAAAAGTGTTTTCAGTTCTTTTGATTTGACCAATAATTAAGTAGTTACAACGCTTTAAACATTGATTACCTCACTTCATAATCCTGCTGAATTCACCGAACGTATATCCCAGCGTTTTTATAACTGATAACAATGATAAAACCCGAAAGAGAAATCGAGAAAAAGCACTTTTTTTTTTTTTGAAGGATGAGAATCGAGAAAAAGCAAGCACGTTTCAAATTTTTGTGTGATCGTTATGTCTAAAAATAAAAATTGTTTTCAGTTTGTTCTCAAAGTTGCACAACACCACCGTCTGTGTTCGTTCGATTTGTCACGTTTAAATAAATAAAGTATCGCTAACAATTTTGAGATTTTTTCGTTTTAAATCAGAAATTCCCGAAGATTTACATGTTGAATCCATACAGTTCCGTCTTAATGTACGGACTCAAGAAAAAGGGGGCCTCACAAAATTGAGATATAGTTGAAATTTTGAGGAGTATGCATGTAAATTTGCCTGGTAGAGAGAGCCTCAGAAAAAGATCTTTGCTATTAAGACGACCTTACATACATGGCCTCCCAGAAAGGTGGGGTTGACAAGGCTCTAGCACTAAGGCCAGAAGCAATCATCATTTTTTGTTTTTTTATGCTATAAATTAACTATAGAAGGGCCAGAGAAAAGTCTGGTTTGGGGGCCCCGTCAAAGATCTCGGTCTAGGGGCCATGCCTTAGATGTGGAGGCCATGGTTGTGCCACCACTTTTGATTGTAATTCTGCAACACAATTAACTTGATTAACAAAATAAGCTTGTTGAATGAAATCGATCCCAGTTACAAGTTGTCACGATGAAGTCCAACAAATACAGTTTAAAATTTCTACGGCATCTCATAGAATAATTAGTTTGATAAAACTTCCCCATTAAATCTTGTTATTATTTTTACTGTTAACACCAGTCACCATCGTCAAGCTAACATTTTTACATCCTTCATGGAAACGTTTTGCGTTTAACAGTTTCGATGAAATTTTAAAATGACAAAAAATATTGTCCTGTGTGTTTTATTTATCAACAAGCGATCTAATTCGAAAGAGAAGGAAAAGAAAGATCACGCAGCAAACACTATGTACTGGAGCACCTTTCCTCAAAAAATTTGACTTGACAGTGAGGAACAAATTACCACATTTTGGCAAAAAAAGTATTAATTTTGGGAAAACAATTTATCAAATAGATTTCGGCTAACGCTTTACAAATATGACAATATAGTGGGCGAATTTGTTACGTAATAACAAGGTTATAACATTACTCTTCACGAAAAGAAAAAGCGCCAATCGTGAATTAAGACGATTGAACTTGGCTTCTAACGGGATTGAATATTTCAATTCATTTTCAAAAAGCCTGCAACCTTCTGCTGGGGCAGAATTTTCCTTTCGTTGGTTGTTTGAGGTTTAACTGACCAAAAATGACACGTCACAATAATTCTAAACGTTATAACTCCCTAAATATTCATCGATCCTAAAACGAAAAACACTTTTCTATATTAGTTTTTCACAAGGAATCGCGTATGAAATTCTTGAGAGGTCGATAGTTAATCATCCTGTATGGAAGCGCATTGAAACCATGCGTAGATTGTCAGAATGTTTGCTGGACGGGGTATTTGAAATTGCTTACAAACAGTCTCAAAGTTGAACGTCTCATTTTTATTGCACCACTTTCATGCCTTATTGAACCGGCCCCATTTCGAACTGCTATTCATCCACGCGATTCGAACCAAAGTCTACCAACCAGGAGTCTCGGCAATCCGAAAGTTTTGAGCAAAGAAAATTATGATTGCGTTTTATGCGAAAATAAGACCGTAGAGAACAGCGAATTAAGTCCTTTTCGTATGTCATAGGATTGTTAAAATATCAGGTAAGCATAATTTTAGCCATTTTTACTTCTCCTCTGTGAGTAAAATTAAGTAAGCTGGAGCTAGACTGGTACTGGTCTCAAACAAGTAGGCTTCGGCTGAGAAGAATACGCTAAGTAGATGGGGTACATTGAGGCTCCGTGTCCCTCCCCTAGCATAAAAGATGAAAATTAAATTTAAAATATTTATGTAAAAAATGAAATATTGAAGAAAAAATGTCTACATGCTATTTTACAGTTAATTTCTGTAAATTCAAATTTATTTTTGAAACTGGTAACTACGTTCGCCAGTAAAATGCAGCAACGGCAATCATCCCGGGGCCTCCCCTTCCCCAAACGAAATGCGATAACTCATGAAATTTTCGGAACTTGTATATGATAATATCGCTACAACAAATTAAATAATAAATTCAAGAAAACTTCGTTTAAAAAACGGTAAAAAACGTGACATTTTTCAAAAAATTTGGAATGAAGGAAAAAAACAGAAAAACGGGACTGACACGGGAAATATAGAGCGAAATGCGGGACATATGTGCACCCCGTGCTGAGACTTTTTTTAGCGATTTGTAAAATAACCCCTCCCAACAGTGAGCTCTAGATTCGCCCCTGAATCACCCTGTATATGTATTATGTTTTTGAATTGGATTTAGATTTCCCTAGATTTACCCTGTGCCTCCCAAAGCTATGTTCTGCGTAAGCTCCAGGGTATTTTCTTCTCCCATTGATCGGAAGCACCCTAGGAGAATAGACTTGGAGAGTCTAGCTCACTACGCTGCTGGGGGAGGGGGGGGGGAAAGGACCATCACCGTACATGCACGATCATACCATCAAGTTATTAACACGCTTTTATCCAATATGGTCAGCATTTTTCACTCATTACACCATGTCTCTAAGCATTGCGAAGTTGTGAGCAATGCTATACCATAATTCATAGATTTTTTTAAAAAAGAAAAGCACTGATAATTTATAAATACCGTAAAAATATTTTTATCATTGACTTGAGGTGACGGCAGTAAAAAATGTTTTTCTGTAAAATAAGACCCCTCTCCCCACTTCAGAAAATCTTGCTTAATTTTAAAATTGCTTGCTTATTTCACCGCCAATCGACTGCTTTTACAAGGGGACACCAGTATCGATTGGTAAGGGACAATGCAAGGTTATGGTGTCGCAGGGGGGGGGGGAATTTTTCTCTAATAGGGTTGTTAATAAATGGAATAGCTTACCCCCGGAGGTAGTAAATTGTAACACAATTGACACGTTTAAAAAGAAATACTATAAATATGTTGGGGTAAATCGAGAAGCTATCCATACTTAGAGTAAGACAACCATAAATATTCTTTATGGGCATTGTATAATATTTTATCATATATATACATTTATAACTTTTGTTAATTGCATTTTTAATTGGGTTGCTATATTTTCGAAATATATGACATCCATATTTTTATGGGCATCTTTTTCTCAGCCACCTCGCTGGGCATTTTGCCTGTTGTGGCGTTGTATTTGTATAAAATTAATAACATAAATTACCCCCCATAGCAGAAAATTATAAAAAAATAAATTCATACATTGGAGGGTTAAATAAAGGGGGACGTTCAGTTATAGCGATGCATTCGGGGAGCTCCAGCTTCTATTAATATTTTCTATGAGTTGCGCCTGATTTAAAAAAAAATTGAGGATATTCAAAAAAAAAATTCAGTCGCAGAATTTGGTTGTCGCGTCAGTGACACGATGATGGCGGCACACGCCTTCTTGTTGTTTTTTGAAGGCGCGAATAACGTTCATCAGATTGATCAATATTATTGCCGTTCTTTTATGCTGGGTGACCACTTAATTTCCCTTGCCGCCTTTTACTGGTGAACCGTTGATCCTACAGAGCGAGATGTATTATAAGACACCACGTGCATATTCTCGAGAAAAAAAACTAAATATTTTCACAGTGATGAAACTTACGTACATTGTATTGGTAATATTGTTTACAATATATAATTGTGAGTGAAATCGTCCGATAAATAGTTTTTGGTATTTTAATATTTTTGTAAATTCCAGTAAGAAACTAGAGCTTCTGGGTGGCGTGGGGGTAAGATGCTCGTCTACCACCGTGAAGGTTACTAACACGGTTCAAACCCGAGAGAGAGGATGTAGATATATGGTCAAAGTTGGTGTTTCGGGAAATAGTAAGAAATTGGGACAGAAATATAAGATATTTTCACTGTTCTACAGTAGTGGTGGCACCGCGTAACTTCATACAAATAATTTTTTTCAAGTCACTGTATATGACAAACTAATAAAAACATTCCCCTCTTTACAACTACCTCATCAGTGGAAAAAATGCCACTGGTACAGAACTGCAAGAAAGTGAAATTTGGCTATTGCATGGCACCGACATGTATATCTAAATAAATTGATTAATATTATAATTTATTATATAATAATATTATATTATACAAATAAAATTGATTTTCTGTCTGTGTATGTTCTCTATACAAATCTACAATTTTTGACTGATCGTCGCCAAATTTTGCATATATACCAAACAAGGCCTGACTTGAACGATAGGCTACTTTAAGAGTTTGTCAGATCTGGGCAAATGGCCGAAAAACTGTCGGGAAACAATGGTTCCTGGGCCTTAACAATCACTTTCGGAACGCTTACTTTGGTTACCGTGGTTCCCTAACAATGCGTTTCAGATATGCATATGCCTTTACAATGGTTTGCCACTTCTTTAATGCTGCCAGTACTATGTATAATAGTTTATTCCTTTATAATGGCCTTTGTCACTTTTTTAATCCTCCCAGTAATTGAAGAAACCCCGGGCAGCGCCGGATACTATAGCTAGCAAAGCGGCTAGAGATATTTAATACAGCTTTGATAGCTAGTATCAAATAAAATTAGACTTTCTGTTGTGCCGTCACAATCGTTTTAAACCAAGGAATATGTGGCTTCGTAAAAGAACGATCTGGATGCACTCCATGCTTGTCTGCCCGTTCAGAGAGCAATGTTTGTGCTCTAGAAAATGTCATCCATAAATATAAAATCTGTCTTTGCACAACTGCAGTACCCTCAGCGAACAATTTCAAGAGTGTTAAGTTCTAAAAGTAACATCAAATTCACGAAAATGAAATCTTGAAACCCAAACCGGATTGTTTGACTCTCGCAAAACGTACTATGCCTTGGACTCATCAGTGGTATTATGTGATGTTCTCCGATGAAAAGAAATTCAAACTTGATGATAAAGATGGTTTTTATTCATATTGCCATGATTTGAGGTTTGCAACGCAGCAATTAATGAGTCGTCAAATGGATGGTGGTTCAGTGAAGATTTGGTGGGAAGCATTTTTTCTACGCTCAAGGATGAACTCAAAAAGTTATGTCGAACTTTTGTAGGAGCAAATTGGTATATACAAAGGTCTTTCTGGCGAATATTACATATTCTAACAAGATAATGCGCCAGTTCATGTCACACAAAGCAGTGGTTCAAGCAAGAAAACATCAATGTTCTTTTATGGCAGGCTCGTTCCCCTGACCTCAACCCCATGGAAAAACTTGTAAGGCACCCTTTGCAGATCAGTATACGCAGGTACGAGGTAATTTTCTTCCATCGAGTATCTAAAAGCTTCTATATCACAGGCTTGGAATTATGCCTCTTGTGACTCATTGATTTGGTTGGATCCATGCCATATCGAAATTTTGCTTTATCACCGAGATGGTTACACAAAATATTGATTTTAACAAATTTATATGTAATCTGTTCGAAATTTATTTCATTTTTCCCTCAAAAATCATCCCTCAAAAAGATGCCTTATAATTTTTTTTTTTGTCTATACTATATTTTTCGTTTTTCCATAAAATGTGAAAATACTCTTTTTTAAGTTGCCAATGTACTGTGTAAAGTTATTTTTCACCGTCATAAAAAAAAAAGCTTGATATTTTGTTATTTTGTTCCTTCTTGTGCTTTGCCTATAATTTAAGAGTATCTTATAATTATGTCTCACACTGTAGAGGCATACTTCCGATTAGAAAAAGTATTCAAATAACATGTAGAACTCGGATACGGTATTCATGTTGCACACAAGGAGGTGTTGTATAGTTATTAAAATATGAAAGTTAACTTTTTACACAGACACCCTTTGCTCAAAAACCAAATTAGAAAGTTGTTGCCCTGTCTCTCCCGAGACCAAAAAAATCCACGTTTCTAAGTACAATATTTGCAAAGATATTTTTTTAAATTAAAAGACATTTTTCTTCTGTAAAAATGTGACCAACAAACAGTTTGATTCTTTAAAGACTTCATTATTGAGAATGAAATTAGCACCCACATGCGGATTACAATGGCATTTCCTATTAAAGTAGAAAATTTTTCAACTGCACATTATATATCCAGGAAAATAAAAGGCAACACACACACTCTACTTTTTCTTTAAATATTTTACGTTGAGAGCAAGAAATAGAAATGCAAAATTAGCTTTCGCAGCATGGCTAAAATATGAAAAAGAGATCAGGGATCTTCTTCCAATAAAAATATCTGGAAAATTAATTTACTGTCTTGTTATGGCTATCGGTATCGCAATACAATAGAGCATCGATTATCCGAATACCGATCAACTGAAACATCGATTAACCGAACGCGTTCCAGTAGGCAAATTCACTGCCTTAAGAGAAAGGCCGTAGGGGGTCTGCCCCCCCCCCCTAAATGTGACAAAATGACTGAAAAAAGGGGAAAAGATGGCCAAATCTATTGTTCCATCACTATGGTCCCCCTCCAAACGAAATTTCTGGCTACGGGTCTGCTTAAGAGGGCTATAAAGTGGTTAAAAAAACAAGAATGTGATGCTGTACAATTGCTGTCTATGTAAAACGTTTGCGAGATTTAGCGACAAAAAGAACGAGTCGGCACTGAAGCAAAATAAAATTTTGCACTTTCCTAAACGTAGGCCTGCTTCAGTGGGCATTTTGAACTTTTCAAACTAGGCTAGTAAGTTCTGTTATTTGTAAGACGTGTGGTACAAAATGTATAGTTTTGTGTTTAATATCACTGTTTCATATTGCTCCTATGGCACTGGTACAATTTTTTTCTGTGGATGATCGGTTATCCGAACCACCCCAATTGTTTCGGATAATCAATTTCTATACTGAAGATTAGAATCTACAACCTAAAGTTGATTTAATGAATGACTTCTGTAGTGTTTTTGTCTCCTTGAATCAATCAAAATTTCAAATCAATGCAAGGGACTTGAAACTGGTTTGCTGACCGTTAGATATTTTTTCACCAAGTGGAATTCAAGCCAAGGCTAGGACACATATTCCAGTAGTAGTCGATGGCGTTATACATATGAGGGGGACAGTTTTTACATAGTTTTGAGCTTCAGGGTTGTTTGGTTTAAACATGGTTTTTTTTTTCTTCAAAAAATCGCATAATTGGCCAAAATATAATTTTTTTCCCTTTTGGAAAATATATTGGTTCATTAGCCAAAATGTTTAATTCTTACATTTTCTATATTCTTGAGGAACATTCTTTAAATGGTGTAAGAGATAGTGTTTTTTAAAAAAAATCAAAGACGGAATATAAATTCTCTCATATCAAATACCTTATAGTTGCTTAAAGTCATAATTAGTACCAAAATTCTCATTCTTACCGCATTATCTAACTTAGGGCTATATTCTGATGCTCTATCTTAAGCAAATTCATGAATGAGGATTGCATCACTTATATGTAATGGTGGTGTATTATCTCAGGCTTCCCCCCGCCCTCACAAAGAAGCAACAGTAGTGTTCATTGTCAGGCTAAGGGCAGCTGTCCCTAAAGGACAAAGACCAGTGTACTAGTAGTTACATTTTACCTCACAGACCTTTTCATTTTCTTTCCATAAGTAGCACATTTGCTACTGTATATCACCACAAGGCATAATATTGAATTTGAAAAAATATATTTTTTCAGCATTACCTCCAGTTAATCAAGGTTCTACTGTACAATAGTAAGTAATTTATGAAAAATAATCAGCTATATACAGGGTGATTATAATTAAAGTTCTGATACTAAAACACTATACAAGAAGAACCACTGGTCAGAATGGCTTGAAAATTTGCATGGATACTCATGAAGCAATGGAATTTTCTTTGGCAAAAGAAAAAAAACCCTTTAAAATGTACAAGTAGATGATTGACCAGTGGTATAATCTATTTTTTGCAACCACATCAGCACTTCAACAGCATCGATGTGTGGATAGCTGGGCTAGGCGAATCCGTAGCCACCATAATGACTAGAAAATTATTTTTGGCTCCTAAAATTTTATATGCATCATTGCGGAAATGAAGTGAAAGTATGACACAATTTTTTTTTTATTTCATAGTAATGTGTCGTCCAACATGGGAATGGGTCATGAAGTCCTGGAAAAGTAAAAAAAAATTATTCAGAACTGTTTTTCTTGAGGAAAACTATGCTTCACTCCTAACAAATCTGGCTAGCGCCTAAATTTTTTTTCAATTTGTCCAGCCCTGGTTGATAGCACAACTTTTATAAGGATGCACATTGCAACACCAGCGAAGCAGCTGCTGAAGAACTATTTTTATAACAACAAAATGGCACAACACCTGGCCGCTACGTTAATGCTACTATGGCCCTTACAACTTTTGGCCTTGGAGATACCCCAAAATGTTATGCGAAGTGGTCAGATTGCAAACTTTGGTGAATTGAAAGCACATCCACATCATTATCAAGCCATACTCTGGTCTGTTGCTGAACAAGCATTTTTGCACTTCCACTTCACAGCCAGAACACGGTGGACAACTTATTTAACATTTCTTGCACAAGTTGTAGTTGTTTGCTTAAATGACTTCATTTTCGTGATGTTTCCATGAATTATGAAATTGTGTCATGCTAACTGCATTATCATTTTGCCTTGACTGGCTATCGTTTCCATTCTGTGAGCAAATTTCCCATATGCTGGATGAATACAACACATTGTCAATTTCACATTTTTAAATATTATCCCCCTTCACCATACAAAATTTCATTGGTTCAGGAATATTCATACAAATTTTCAAGTCATTCTGACCAGTGGGTTTTTATTTTACATTGTTTTCAAATTGGAACTTCAGTTATAATCACACTGTATGTGTATCTGTGGCGGTATGCTAACTTCTGTCACCACTAACCTACATCACAGCTTTAGGGAATGTTCTGCTTGTAGTGACGTACAAGGAGTCACTGCCAACCTACGTCACAACCGATGTACGGTTGTGTTTAACGGATCCTGTCATTTCCATATCCTCAGATTGTGAAATGTGTGTTGTGTATAAAAGGACTGAGCCATGTTACGTCGACTGCTTCGCTCGCTCGCTTGCTTGCTACAACTGATAATTTCAATGTAAATTTATATTCAGTCTGCTTGCAGCCCTTAGTGCTGTGTGTAACATATCTTAAATTCTAAAGTAATCATGTTTAACTGTTAATTGTTGCAATAAACCTGTTATTTGTTACCACTGTGTCACCCATTCTTCTGTGAGTGCTTTAATCTGTTCTTAAGAAATCAACACGCTTAATCCTGTCTGGCATAGTATATAAGGATCCTACTTGGGAGCACCTATCTTCGTGAGATATCTGGCCCCATCGACAAGAAACTTCATTAAGCACATTGTATTTGCCTAGTTTTAATCATAGTTTTTGCAAAATAGTGTCCTAATTAAGAGTATTGAAAATAACTAGAAAAAGCATCTTTATTATAGGATTAATAACAACATTAAGAATTCTCCAATACAAAATTTCTAGAGTTAAGCTATAAAATAATTAAATTGCTAAAGTTTGTTAAAATTTAAGAAATATTTATAGATTATTAATATGGTAAATTGTGTTAATTAGAATAGACATTTTATTTTAATTTATTATTAGAAGTTTTAATGATTGTCCAGAAATTTTATTTTTTTAATGTAAATAGTATTAAAACCAAAAAACAACCTGTTCAAACCAAAAAAATCCTAGTTTTTGGTTTTTTTACCAACCCTGAGCTTGGTAACTACAGTGCCACTGAATAACTAAAAATAATGCATGAGTAACTGGTCTGGCTCTACAACTGGGATATATGGTAAAACATCTCTTTTGCGGATACTGGTGGGACAAAAAAAATTTGTCCATGAAAGAGGAGTGACCGTTAATCAGGGGTTTGAAATGCATACTTTTATTAAACATGGGGAAATTATTATTTGGCCATAAAAGAGACGTGACCGTATTTGCGGGGTGTTCATTAATAGGGGTTTTACCGTGTATTACAATTAGTTTCCGAATAATTTTTGCCCCAGTAGTAATTTTTTAAATCTTCGTGGGACATATATGTCCCGTTAGTAATCAAAGAATAGGCTGGGGCACATGTCCCATTCATAGTGTGATTGGACACATCATGTCTCAGTCATAATCAATGACATTATACAAGTGGGGGACGGTATACATATATGGTTTTGACCGAGGTAACTGCAGCGCCATCTGAATAACAAAAGATAAAACAAACTGATCTGGTTCTATGACTGGGATATATTGCAATTATTTTCTGAACACTTTTTGTGTTCCAGTAGTAATTTTTGAGATCTTAGTGGGACTTAAATGTCCTGTTAGTAGTAAAAGGGTTGAGTCAATTTTTAAAGCTCAAGTCAGATGTCATAGATAATTGGACGCTTTCAGCAAATCATCGCATGGCGACAAAGATGTTGACAATTCAAGAAATAAGCATAATAAAAAAAAACAAGTTTAATGCAAGAATATTTTTATTGAAGTTTTCCCACACTTTAGTTCGTTGTCTACCATTAATATGTGTATACTGTACTTATATATATATATACGCGCAGCATGCAACTTTGGATAAATTTTTGCAACAGCTTTAAAGATATCGACAGTTAAAAAAACTCATGCTTTTGACCATCAAAACATAAAAATTTGGAAAAAAGATCATGAGTATTTCTCGTACCCATTTACGCACGACATCAACAACACATATATATATATATATACGTTTCTATTTTTTTTTCTCTCTAAAATTGAGATAGAAATTCTATTTTACTAATTACATACACTACACCATTATCATAATGACATTTCCATTATGAAATTTGAAGATAGACAGATAGATATAAATTTTCAATTAATTCTTGTAACTCGAAATGAATTGGAAGTTCTCTTAATGCTACTGTCACTTATAAAGGAATGAGTTATTTGACTCTCTTCATCGCTCATATCGTTACCTTCAAAGCTCATATTAGCAAATGCATTGGTGGGCGTTTTCTCATGACCATCTTTTTTCTTTCTGGATTTCTTACTCGGTTTCAACTGCATATAGTGACGAGATGAAACTACATTGACATTTTCATCGTGTGATATAGTATCTTCGTCAATCAGTTCCTTATAACGTGATTTATCTTGGTCTTTTGAAGTTAGTTTAGCTTCATCGCATGACTCAGAACTGAAAGAGCAAGATGAATCTCTCGACAGATTCCCATTATCTATGACTGGCGCAATTGTTGAAGTGCTAGGAACAGATTCAGCGATAGAAACGGTAAGACTGACTTTATTGTTTACCAGGGGTTTCATTGCTATTGCTGGAGGTAGCAACCTCTTTGGATTAGTAAGAACAGGGGCTACAGCAACGAATGGTACAGCACCAAATATATCTTGATCCGATTTGCTCTGAGTCATACTACACCCAGACAAAGGAAGGGAGACAGATGGAGAGATCTTGCTGGGAAGAGCACCAGTAGCCAGATTTTCAACGGGTAATACTGCACTGGATGGTTGTGTAGACTGACCAGTTTTGCTGCTAATGTCTTGACAAGACCCCAATACTGGGAGAGATGCAGAAGAGCTTACGTGAGCCAATGCAGAAAATGGAGCAGAACCAAACAGATCTGTGGGTGCAGATGGTAGTGAAGAAACCTGTGAACTCCCATGCGACCCAGGAGGAGGAATATATTTCATAGACGGAACTGACCCTCTGTGTATTGGCTTCTCAGCCAAACCCTCAAGAGGACAAGGAGTTTTTATTGAACCTGATATTATTTCTGCTTTCTGATCAAAAATGATACTTTTTTTGGGAGTCGGTCTAGGGGTGGATTCAAAGGATGTCTTCAGCTGAGGTTTCCTGAAAGGGGCTTGAGCAAACACATCTTCTCTCTCTTCTTTTGATGAGAGAAGTGGAGTCTTAGCTGCATTTGTAGGAGCTCCTAATCGCCTGAATGGAGCAGCACTGAATATGTCAAGCTTTTGATCACTACAAGTAGGAGATGGAGAGGACACATTTGGGCTTTCAACAGAAGTTGTAGGAAGAATCATAGATGAACTACTGTGTCTCTTTCCAGACAGCAGACTTTGTTTCACACCCCTTTCAGGAGACTCATCATCATCGTCATCATCTAGAAGTGGTTTACCACCTTCAGAATGGCCTATCAGTACATCCTGTAGCACTCCCTTCAAATTCTGTGAAGGCTTGACTTTTTCTACTTTAACCTCTTCAAATGTCATATTCATTTTAACACTATCTACTTGCTGTTCCTTCTTATCAGCATTCAATGAATCCGAAGCACCAGATGTACCTTCTTCATCGCCACTTGAATCAACTGAATTAACCCTTTCGCGCAGATCACTAGCAGAACCAATGGAATCACTGTCACCCTGAACATCTTGATAGTCAGTTGAGTGACTGGAAAAGCTATTCCCAGGGATAGGAATATTAGGAGAAATGCTGCTGATGTTGTTACACTCAGAAGTTAATAGCTTTACATGAATTTCATCATTTAATAATTTTTCATATTTTGAGCGGTCCTCTGCCGGTGTTCTAGTGAATGAAGAAGTGAAAATTTCTTTCCCCCCCGATCGGCTACTATGTGCACTCCCTTCATATGAGGCACTTGAATTTTCGCTGCTATGCCTCTGCCTTATTTTCAGTTCAATGTCACTTTCGTCAGGATAAAGAGGAGCATAGCTCGTTATATCATGTGGTGATAATCCTGAAATGATCACAGAGTATATGTACAAAATTTAATAGAAAACAAGGTTAAATACAAGACTTTAGAACAATATTCAATAATATTCATTTACTCATATCTATATCATATCAACAATTTAAAAGCCAATTAAAAAGGCCCCAAAAAATTGTTTTGAAATGAAAATTTTTTGGACACTGGGAGATTTCTTAAAAATATAGGCCAATCCCGAGTATGCGAGATGTCTAGACACCCTAAACCACCGATTCTCAACTCTTTTTGACTCGCAGAGCCCTTTTGGTATATAATTTCTATGGTTTTTTATTTACTCATCAAAGTTACTGATTTAATTTTATTATTCGAAATTTTTTTTTTTTCAAATTTGCTGGTTTTTTTATATTCCTCGAGTGGCTGTGGAGTCCCTGGAATTATGCATGGAGCCCCAAGGGCTCCGCGGAGCACCATGTTGAGAAAAGTAGTAAAACAAACAATTTGTACAAGGTGTTTGTAAACTGTTTAGAAAAAATTGAAGGGGGGTGATAGTACCAAGCAAGATTACTATGGTTGCAATCCACTCAGTGCGTGCAAAAGTGAAACAGAAACACATCCAACAAACACAAGTCCTCACTTCTGATGCCATTTATATATTCTGCCACAGAAGCAGCATTTCTCCAGAACATTATTGAGGGGGCAAATAAAAGCATTGGTGTACAAGACACCCCTATAAACTCTGCAGAAGATCTTGTAACAAGAATCCTTGTTGCAACAGACAACATCAATACAACACCAGGAATTCATAAGAGGATGTTCCAGTCCCATTCATATAGTAATAGTAGTCTCATTCACAGATGTGAACTATGCAATGACGAACGTGGAAGTCACTGATCATCTCCTTTGAGTATTTTGCTGATCTGCATGGGATTGTGCAGCATATGATTTCATTATTTTCTCAGCCACCTTGTTAAGCATTTTGCCTGTTGTGGCGTTGTATTTGTATTATGCTTTTTTTTACTGTTGAAATCTCAACAAGGACAATTTACTTTACACTTTTCTGTACTATCAATCCTCCAATTTTTTCTAAACAGTTTGTGAATGCCCTGTATGTTAGGGAGGGGCAAAAAATTTTCAAACCTGATTTTTGCATGGCTTTGGGAAAAGGTTATCCACACAGAACTAATCTATTTTAATTTTTTATCTTTAATAAGGAAACAAAAACAAAGCAAAGACATGAATCAGATTTCTCTCAGGCTAGGGGGAAGAGTCATTGTGAGTTCTCACAACATTTCCACAACAGCAATCGACACATGGGTAGATATACGGAGGTGGGGGAAATGCCTCAGCATCAATGATGAAGCTAACTGATCTAATATACAGTAAAATCCCCCAACAACAGCCACTAATGGGACCGTAAAAATGTGGTCGTTATTGTGGGAATGGCCATTTCTGAAAAAAAAATTTCGATCTATATAACATTTAAAATGATAATCCGTTCTGTAATTGATTATGACAATTATATAGAATTACGACAATTTATAGATTACATTTGAATGCATGATTATATTGATAGTATAATATCATAATAATTGATTAATCGACACTGCTGCAACTAGAGGGGATCAGGCAGTTCTGGTGCTCCAGGCAAAGGACGAGAGGGAGCACAAATTTCAGCCTTTAAACTCCCCTTCAACATTACAAGGGGGCGCCAAAATGTGTGCTTGCCCGACTTCACAAGCATCTAGTTGCAGCCCAGTAAATTGATTTACAGTGCTATTTTGGCAGCCTAAAGTTTAGGCTTGCAGTGCTGAAATAAAACACAACCGAAACAAATTGGCAAGAAAAACCGACACAGTTCATGACAGTGTACCAGCAATCCCTAAATAGTTACTTCCACCCACGATCAACTAGACCACACATGCTCAACCCATGATATGTGGGCCAAATGTCACAATTGGAGTCATCTGATGCGGCCTACAATCTCAAACCTAATTTTGTAAGAATGAACCAAGGGGCACATTCTCAGATCGCATCAGTGACCTGCAGCACATTTACAGTTCACTTAAGTGACTTGCAGTGCATTTAAAGAGCACTTATGTGGCTCCTTTTCCCTCTTCACTGCTTTCATAAACCCATGTAGCATTTGTACCCAGGGAAAAAAAACATGAATAAACACCCCCCCCCCCATACAGTTCGGAGGGAAAAAACTCCATTGAAAATCAACTTAAAAATTATTTTTCTCATAACAATATATGTTTTTTTACTTCAAGTGAAAAGTGGCTGTTGTTTGGAAATCATTGTTCAGAGAATACCTGTAATGTTAAGTCTATAGAACACGTCCAGTTTCAACAAAATGTGGCAGTTGTTTGGAGATTACCGTTTTTCGGAGGTGGCTATTAGAGGAGATTTTACTGTATATGAATTGCCATCATCATGCCTCCCTCCCAGCTTTCATTATCATGCCTGTTATCATCAGATATACTGTTTCATATGAAACTGCCTGCAATAAGCAGAATAAAATTAAAACTGTTTTATTTTGTTCATTGCAGTCAGTTCTATCTCCGGTCTCCTGTTTAAAAGTCTTTCTGCAGAAAGCAGGCAGACCTACAATACACCTACTTTTATAACATGAAAATTCATACATTTACCATCCTTACTTCAAAATATGGAAGACGGATAGCAGCACTAGCACAAGAAACAAGCACACACAATTCTGGCAATATGAGAATGCATCAGGGCCATACATACACTCAGAACACACATTCTGACATATAGGCCTACCAATTCATTAAAAATTCTGCAGAGGAATGTGTATGAGGTACATGTACACTTAAGTAGAGGGCCTAATAGTAGTCAGTTTCATCTAATATATTCTGATGTTGATACAGCTTTTGTTAAAGAAATGTTGAGAGTCGATATTAATATATATAAATATTCAAACTCACCATGTCCCCCCTTAGCCTGAAAAAACTCAGATTCATTGAACAATGGCTATGAAGCAAAGATATATTATTGCACAAGAAAGTTATCAAATTTTCTATTTAAATAGATGTCCTCTATTTAAAATATTCACCTGTATTTGACATAATGCACTAGAATTGGGAATTTATCAAGAATTTTCTTCATAGTGTATCTCATAAAATAGTAACACTTTTGAAGTGCAAATTTATTAATAGCAATGGACACTTTCATGACGTTTGAATAAGAAAGAAAGTTATGTTTTCTCATTGATATGTATTTTCATTAGTCTACATATATTTATGAGCATATTTTTTGTATGTTTTGATATAGAAAGCATGCTTTAAAAACAAAATAGTATTAATATTTCTTGTGACGTTGGAAAATCATAGGAAACAAACTTAGTCTCTCAGCATATTGCTCTGATAAAACTACCAAACATCTTTTAAATTTTGAACATTGGTAAGCTTACTCTAAGTAATCATATGGCTCAAACTCCACCCTATCAATGCAAGCGAAGCATCCATATACTACCACATAGTTACACAAGCAAAGCATACATAACATACATATACAAAGAAATTATGGAACAAATACATATAAAAATTTATAATTTATGTGTAATTTCCTACCCCAACCTGAATACAAATGTTGAAAGAGCAGGCAAAAAAAGAATTGAAATAATGGTATGGATTTTTTTTAAATAAAATGTGAACTAATATTATTGAAAATCTAAACAAAATATTATTTACTGAAACTGTAAATTTTATATTATACTCTGACTAATTAACATAGTGTGTTAGTTGAATCCAAGTATGGATAGCAGAAAATAACTTGCTTACTTTTGCTGTACAGGCTGATGCAGATTTCCAAGTAGATTAATTAATTGTTAAATTTTAAAGCACAATAGAAATCGTATTAAAAATTCACGTCTTTTATTTCTTCAAGTATTAAATTTTTTAACTTTACTGAAAAATAATAAGGCAGAGGAACTTTTTTTAATATGCTATTTGGTTCATATTGCTCAAACAGATGATCCAATATCAGGGCTTTGACTTTACTTACAACTGAGACAAGAAGAAAACGTTTTCAGTTACTATATGCTTTTCTTTTCCAATAGTATTCTAGACACACTTGAGAATCTCAGCAGAAGGATAATTCACATTTTCATGAACTACAACTCCTGATCTTCTACTTGGTGTCAAAGTAATGGGCAAAATTGTCTAAGCTTTTCCCTCTAGGACACCAATGAATGATGATGATGCAAATGAAACACAATTTATCAATTTTGTAGAGGAACAGCCATGAAATTCAATAGCGTTGGGTTTGTTACTTTGAATGACTCTAATATACTTGTATATATGTTGATTGAGAAAGAGGCACTAATAACTCTATTTTAGTTTTGGTAATTCATAAATAGAAGCCATAATTTTAAAAATGACTAATACAGGGTGGGCAAAAAGTCTAACTTTAAAAATTCATAAAAACCGGAAAAATAACTGAAATAAAAAACTGTTTGCAGGGTTAGCATCGCTAGGTCACAGGATTTTTTTTGAAGGAAAAAGTAACTAAAAAGTCAGCCGATAGGTGGCGCTGATAGGTGAAAGAAAATATACACAAATAACGAACAGAATCCCTCAAAACCATTTATTACAGCAGTATGTGTTCCACATGACTACCACCACAGGGGATAACACATTTCAGGAGAGTCCGAAATACAGCAACGGCAGAGTGCAGCAGGTCCGGATGTATTCCTGTGACCTAACAATGCAAATCCTGCAAACTGTTTTTTATTTCGGTTATTTTTCTGGTTTTTGTGAATTTTTAGTTTCTATGGACTTTTTGCCCACCCTGTACATTACAATACAACACAAAGCTGCTACAAGTATTTAACACATTGCAAGCAGCACCAAAGACACATCACATTTACATGACGAGGACGCTGACAGACTTGCCTTATGAATACATGAAGCAGTCGTGTTATCATTCTTACCAGAAACAGGTAAAGAGAGTTGGTTTGGTCTGCAAACAGCTCCAGAACTTTTGCTATGTTTTCGTGAGCCTAAAAAAATAATGAAATACAAAAATAATTAACTAAAATGAATTCTGTTTGAATAATAAAGATACAAAACATAAAACAAATTTTTACAAAACATTTTTCTCTGAAAAAATGAATTAAATGATAACTAAGGCCAGGGTTACACCATGAAAGTTTTATTAAAGTTCTTTTATAAAACTTGAAAAATTCAACCTACACATGAATCGGTTACACTTGAGTGAGTGCAACCAATAGGCTTCTAGGTTGTTTAGAGACAAACCTATGCTCTAAGGAATGAAAATGTCTGTCCTCTGTAGTTCAATGATTACAACACTCGCCCGGACAGTGAAAGATTGGTGGTTCGATTCCCCACAGAGGAATGTGAATTTTCTTTCTGAACTACATCTTGATCTCGGCTTGGGTATCCAGGTTTTTGTACTCCGTATTCTTGGTTGTTTTTTCAATTTTTGTAAAACATCTTTTACCAAACTTTTATGGTGTAATCCTAGACTAAGAAATATCCTCAAAAACTATCACTGAATCAAAAATAAAATTGGTTGTGAACATGCTTTAACACTTTCTTTCATGAAAGATCATGATTTATTTCATAATCAGGTGGATATTCAAATACAAATATATTGCTGCAGTAAATAGACAAAATTCAGCTTACCTGGCAAACTGAATGGAGCTGCACCAAAAGGATCCGATTCAGATAGATCTGATGCACTCATGACTAGACTCTCCCTGCTCTTCACATTTGATATGCCTTAATATAAATAAATTGTAACAATGTAAGTTCAATAATGAATATTGCATCAAAATAAATAATTTAAAAATTAAGAAAAAAATGATTTTTTCTTTTAAATCACTAATGAAAGCTATCTCCTGAGCTATCCTGAGTAACTCACCAGTTTTAAAATGGTATATCAAAGAAGAAAGAAATAAATGTCTAAGAAAGCCAATTGAAGTTGAAAAATAGAGCTTTTCATTTCTATATTACGAGTGATTTTTTTTACTTAATATGATAATTTTTTCCCCCAAATCTACTAATAAAGTAGTGTGTTTGCAGTATATTTTCCTGCCCCATTAAGGACAAACTGTGTTATTGGCTGAAGTTCATTTTCTGCAGTTTTAAAGCTTCATGGCACGAATTTGAACCATCTTCCATTTGAAAAAGTTTTTTTTCCACAGACAGCTCTCCAACACAATACTTACATAACATGAACATTCAAGCGTTTACCATCTTCACTTCCAATGGAAGACTGATGGCAGCAGCAACAGCAAAAGAAAACAAAACAAACATAACTCTGATAACATAAACACATCACAGCCACACATATGCATACACACAACACGTTCCAGCATGTACCGATTCGTTAGAAATTCTGCAAAGGAATGTGTATGAGGTGCATGTACAATCAAGTAATAGTAAACCAACTGAAGTTGGTTTGGTTTGGGAACCGATCTTCCCCTTAAAAATCTCGCCACAGAGAGCAACAGACCTACAAACCATACAAATGTAATTCAATCATAACACATCACTCACTTCTGAAATATAGATGGCAGCACTGAAAAATCAAACACTACATGCGCACTCAGACTGTTAGGTACACACACACACTTCCCGCATAACTCACAAAGTAGTAAATCACCTATAGATGGTGATAGAAATGAGTTGTGCTTGGTTTGAAAGAAAAGAAAGTCAAGTAATAGCTCTGCTATAATGGTCACATGCCATAGTGACGGACTCGCATTGCAAGGTCCCAGGTTCAAACCCCACTGTCACTACAGTGGTGCACAACTGAAGTTGATTTTTTGTGGTTTCTAACTTCAAGGAACAAATGTGAGCCAATCTCTCCTTTAAAAAGTCTCGCAACAGAGGTACAAATGTAATTCAATCATTACACTTCACTTCTGAAATATAGACGGCAGCACTGAAAAATCAGACAACACTAGGTATGCACTCAGACTGTTAGGTACACACACACACTTCCAGCACAAACTCACTAGGTAGTAAATTGCCCATAGATAGCAATAGACCCGAGTTGTGCTTGGTTTGAAAGAAAAGAAAGAAGTCAAGTAATATTAGTATATTTTCCTTGTCAGACATGGTTGCAGCATATGAATATATTGGCAAAAAAGGAAAGAAAAAAAAAAGTTAACAATTTTTTTTTGTTAAATAAGTATTTTTACCATCCAACAGTTTTTTATAGCTCTAGTCAATGTTTTTTGTCAAGTCATATATATAAAAAATACAAAACAATCAAATTTTTATACTATCCCCATGAGCTAAAACTTCTACTTAATGAAAATAGAACCAGCTTTAAAAAATCATTTACAAAAAATTCCATATTTATATTTTTTGCAAATGACTTTTCCACAAGCCAGTTCTACATTTTACTGGTTGGAAGTTTTAGCACACAGTGACTGTATAAAAAGGTTTTTTAACATTTTTCTTGTATGCAGCCCCTCAAAAAATTGTTAAATTTTAAGAAATCACATGTCATTTAAGAACTTATTGTCATTAAAAGTACACTTCTGAAGTCACCCGTTGCAGAGATAATCAAATGGGCAAACAATTTTAATCACCCTGTATAGCCTCTGTGTATTACAATAGCATAATACTCCTAACAATTCTTGTCACTCTTGCAAGCATTTGTCAAGCAGAAAAAATCAATCATGACAATCAATATCTATCAATCAATATCTCTTGCAACAGTGTATTGTTCTCTAACCCAATTGGGATCCACATGAGGATTCATCCCAGTTTGCATCCATAAGAGGAATAATCCATAAATATCTAGTATCCCATATCACCAAATGCAACTTATCCATTTGTACAGATATAGACAAACAGTGATAAGGATAGGAAACAAATATTTGTGGGGGGAGGTGATGAAAACAGTTTAAATGACAGCCAAGAGCACCTTGCGGTTTATCAGTTGCATTTTTTTTAAATTTCAGGCATTATACTTTTACATTGGGAATATCAAACATGAGAAATTTATAATGCTGACTTTATCTGACACAAGTAAATCCTATCAAGCAGGGGTGCAAGTGCCCCTCATTCATTTCGGAGCAGCAAATTTCATTTTTGGAGCAGAAATTTTGAAAATGGAGCAGAACTAAACACGAACTATATCTGCAATATAAGGAGTAATTTTTCTGTGAAATGTGAAAAGTTTTGCCACAAATGGTTGAAACAAATAATTCTAAATAAATTCCATTCACAAATTAAAAGTCATTTAAATTTTTTCTGAATTATCTTATCTGTCATTAATAAAACGTGTATTACTGAAATGACGAATACAAATTATTACTCTTTTCAAATTAAGCAACATGCATACTGAAAACCTAGGCAGCAAGAATTTCTGCTGCTTGAACACCAAAATCTTATTCCTGCGTGCAGAATATAATAAGAGTTTCCATGAAAAAAAAAAAAATTGGCTTCTCACAGAATTTAAAGGAATTATTAAATTTAAAAGCAAAAAATGAGAAAAATATAAATACCTTATTTACTTAAAGAATTTCTCAACCTAATAGCATGTTAATAGATTACAAATCACGATTTGCTTTCAGAAGTACAGCATCTCAATGAATATTTTTTTAAAATTTTTTATGCCCTTGAACATAAGATTTTGTATGTCTTATTCCATTAAACATTAAAGCATTGCATGGACAGATTTTTCAATGTTCGAACAGACTTTTATTTATTTGTTAACAATGAACTCTTTTTCACTGTCTGTGTTACCATGTGCTGAAGATAAAAAAGTCTTCACCAAAACTGGCAAAATTTTGAACTTTGGGCAGCTTTCAAAGTTACAAAGTTTGAATATGTCTGCCCAATATCTATCTATTCTCTGAACTGATTTCACTTCTTGTAATTGTTTGGATTGTAGTGCAACCCATTCATCACACATAATCAATAGTTCTGTTGGTGATACAATGTTAAACAACATCCCAGCAATACGTGAGGGAGTAATGTACCGTCCCAGCAATGCACGAGAGGGAGTGCGAAAAACAAGAAAGGGTGCAAATATTTCATTCTCTCCAACAACATGTTTTGGAAAAGTAGGACATTAATATATATTAGGTATCTCACAGAAGTTATGTAAAATGAGCATGCTCCTAATACAAACTCCTTCCTCTGACTATTGTTAAGAGCATGCCCCTCCCCCACCAATGCAGTGGCGGACCGTGCGGCCATATTGGGCGCCGCTCAAGGAGGGGTGCCAAATGGAGTTGAAAGGGTGAAAAACGTTTGTCGACCAAAAAAAACGTGGTCAGTAGCGCCAAAAAAAAAGGTTCTGCATGGGTAGAGATTTTTTCCCCCTCGATCCGGCCCCGTTTGCCAAATCCGGATTTTCGCGATGTGAAATTGTTACGATCGGCAACCGCCGACGATAACCACATGACCGCATAGTGACTAGATGACAAAACTATGAATATTTTAGATGGAGTTTTTACAGATTCTATTTTTTCCCAACAATCTCCGAAAAATTTCGGTAATTTAAACGAGTAAACCAATCCTCTTTTCGATGCATGCCGTCTTAGAACGCAGGTTGGCAGCCGCGAAATTACCGTTATTTTCAGTATATAACCTATAACCAGCAGGAGAAAAAACGGTCTCCGAAATCGGAAAATTCGGAAAATATTTATTCAGGGACTTTGATAGCCCACCAGTTATACCAATAACAGTACAGGACTTTATACTTCAAGGTAGTATAACTACTTTCCAAGGTCACGAGATAACGCGATTGTGGTAGATGGTGGGAAGTGAAAATAAAATTGAAGTTTCTTCCCCCCCCCCCCCCCGTATCTTTTTCCGTGTCTCGGAAAGAACGCGTCCCGTGAACAACATTTTCATGCGAATTTTTGCTTAATTAAGGGTATTTGACGTACTACAGTGCATTAGCGGTACCTCCGCGAACCACAAACAAGAATTGGCGCAAATGCGCAGGGATTCGGCGCCTTGGCGCACCATGTAGCAAGAGAACCGTTTCGGCGCAGTTTGGCGCAGCTCTTGCACCCCTGTATCAAGTCAAGAGATAAAAAAATAAAATCATAAGATTTACATTTTTTTTTTTTAGTAGATGTGAATAAAAATGTGATTATACAGGAAAATAATGATTTTACTGCATCTACATAAATAGCCTTTGTCAAGAATATAATGATGGTGATAATTATGGTGTTTAGTATGAGAAACTAACACTCACTGCTTTGAGAACCCTTTCGGATTTTATCAAACTCCTGGCCAAAGACATGGTCTTCTGATAGATGAGTAAAATTAGAAGCACTCATAAAAGGATTCCACTGAGGAGGAACATCGCCTCCCATGTTGAGCTGCTGTTGTGGGGTGGAAGGTTCATTCAACACAGCAGCAGAATAGTTCTGAGAGGTCTCGTAAGGTGTCAAAAACTGAGATATTTCCTGAGCTATAACTCTGAAAGAAATCAAAATAAAATAAATTACATCAACGATCAAAGTTATTCATATAACTCACAGCTTTACTATCTGTTGCTGCACGATTGTGTGGCCATAATGATGAAATCACAACACGAAAGACCAGTTTGATTCTCATGACTGCACAATAGTGATCGACTGATTTATTGGTGTGGTTTTCTGCTCATTCATTTGTTAATTATACATTTTTATTTTGGAAGGCTGATGATAGCACTATCTGAACATGTTACATGCATAACACTATGCACACAACACATTTTTTAGGTTTATTTAATTTGTAATGTGGTATGTATCCATGGTGCACCCCAATCATAAATGAATCCACCATAGTGTTGCCACTTATTTTATGGTCAATGGCTTGACTGCCAACAGCTAGACTAAGGGAGAAAATGTTTTGGTGAATTCATCCTTTCCCAACTTTTGGTATATGCACAAAGTTGGGTGTGATGAAATATTATGAATTAACATCTCTTATAACTCTTCAATATTACTGATGTGTCAAAATAAACAAGTAAAGAGAAATGAGTTTGGAATAGACAGAGAGATTCCAAGGGCCCAAAAATACAAGGAGTAAAAATTAACCCATTTTTGTTCAAAATAATTCAGGCACAGCTTATACAAATGAAGATGATGTATCATTGAAGAGAGGAAAATTCTTGTGTGTATGTATGCGAGTGTATTGTGGAATTCCAATTAAATGCTAGAAGTACCCTTTAAAAGCCAAACTATCCGTCCCATTGAATCCTGTTGTGCAACATTTTATTTTATTGCTTAAAGGGCCGCAACTAGAGGGGAGTGGGTGGATCACGGGGGGGGGGGGGCATAAATTTCACCTCTTCTTCAACATTATAAAGGGAGTGCCAAAATTTTCACTTGCCCCGGCTGACCAAGCTTCTAGTTGCGGCCCTGATTGTTGGACATTTATTTCATTTCTTTTGATGAATTCTTCTCTGTAAATTTAAATATGGCAATCAGCCATATATTTCCCTTCCCCTTAATTTTTTTTCTTTTTGAGCTTTATGAAAACTTCTGGCAACCCTCAGCAAAGCCTAAATTTTCTAAAGTAGTACGCCCTCACTAATCTGGCACATATCAAACCAGTGTTTCTAAGAGATAGTGCTTGAACAAAGCAATTTAAACTACTTCGCACAGGTATGCAATAGCAAGTTTTTCTCTTTCATGCTCAAAGGGAGCCTGTTTGAAAACACTGGATTACTGGACAGGCTGAATTATAGAGAATCTGCTGTGGAAATTACATATGAAAATGAATCAATAATCTTATACTCACTTATCGAATGCAGATGTATCACTCACATTACGTCTATGATGACTTAGTTGACTCGGAGTTGGAGAAGGTGGGGGCGTTGACGATATGACAGAGTGAAGGTGAGTTTCAGAAATTGACTCGATGGTTAATGATGTCCGGGTATCCTCTGACGAGGAGGCCTGCAGAGATGCCACTGAGAAGGTAGCAGGTGACATGCTTGAGACCGTTGAGGCTTTCAAAGGGTCAACATCTGAAGACATAATAGCATCAGCAGTACCAGCTGCTCCAGCAGTCTTGTTAACAGCATTGACTAGTAAGACTGAATCCTGGTGAGACTGAGCCACTGGTGTGGATGATACAGAAGAAGGCGGGGATATAATGAGATTTGCAGCTGCCGGATTAGATGGAGTGATCAGAGAAGGAGCTGACAGAGTAGAAATAGGAGTGGTTGCAAAATTAGAATGGTTAACGGGCAAATAGGTCTGAGAAGATCCATGGGGAGAAACTGGAGAAGTTATGCGAGACACAGATAAGCCAGCAGATGGTAGCTGAAGCAGAGTTGAAGAATTGACAGGGTCTAGAAGAAGAATTGCAGAAAAGTTAATTGCCAAACTCACAGGAAAAAACATTCAAGCTTTATAAGAAAAAATAAGGAAAGTGAAAATACTGAAATCTATATATATATAAAATTGATTTTCTGTCTGTCTGTGTGTGTATGTTCTCTATACAAATCTACAGTTTCAGATCGATCGTTGCCAAATTTTGATAATATACTAAATGGGACCCGACTTGAACAATACTTTAAAATTTCATCAGAGCAGGTCAAATGTCCCAAATGGGCAAAAAACTGTCAGGCAGCAATGGTTTTTGGGACTCAACAACCACTTTTGGAACGTTTACTTTGGCTACCAAGGTTCCCTAGCAATGCATTTCAGATACACATATGACTTTACAATGGTTTGTCACTTCTTCAATGCTGTATAATAGTTTATGCCTTTATAATGGTTTGCCACTTTTTTCAATCCTCCCAGTAATGAGAGATTTTTGAATAGACACCATCATCAGCATCACTTTGAGGGTAAGGCAAAGGATGATCCTCATAGAAATCGTTAAAATTGCCGATTTTTCCATAGAAATGCGGAAATTTAGTGGGAGTTTCCTGCCAAATCAATAATTTTAAAAATTGTACTGAATTCTCGATTTTTGAAATATTGAGTTCGCTTAGAGATACAAAGCCTAGGAAATTAAATATGAAGTAATTAGCCAGACCTACTTTTGAATTGGATATTCATGGAATAACATTGATTTCAACTTTTTATTTGCATCTTCTCAAGCTCGAAAATGAAATTGTGTCTGTATTGTCTTTTAATATTCAACTGCATAAATTCACATATAGTTTAGGATGTTTCAAAATTAATTATGGGCCCATAATGTGCATCGAAGAAATTCCACAGCCTTAAATAAACTTTTTTGGAAGCTGGAATAGGCAGATGGATAACTTGAAGTTCAGGAGGGGGGGGGGGCGGATTCAAAATACCTAGCTCCCCCTTAAAAAAGAAAAAAACTATTCATTTCTGTTTCTTTAATATAGATTTGTTTCTTTCATGAGTCCGGCAGGAAGTCGCCATATCGGTTAACTTGGACACAGTCTATATGTCCCTCAAAGAAAGAAAGAGGGAGATATCACGTGATCCAAAAAGCCTCATTGAAGAAAACCAGAGCAGCACCGGTTATTATAGCTAGTATTTTATAAAATTGGTTCAAAAAAAATTTAAAAAATTTCAGAATAAGAAAAAAAAGATGGAAGGAAACAGAATAACATTCATTAAAGTGAGTTTAAAACAATAAATTTATTTGTTCTAAAACATTGGTATATATAAAAATACTAATAGCCAAACCTTGTTAAGGCAAAGTCAAAGGTGTACCAAAATTATTATTCTGTGCTAAAAGAATTCGTATTAATTTATACAAAAAATTTACACGTTTTTAAGACAAATAAAATTTAATTGGTTGAATGATTGATTAACTCATAAAACAGCAATATTGTTTATGAAAAGAGACCTACAGGTCCAGAGTGTGTAGTTAAATGATTTTCATAGTATAAAATATTATGCTGCGTTGAAGTTAAATATTCTTGTGGTAAAAAGAAAAAAATGCAATAAGATTTAATACTTATATAATGATATTTACACATATATAAAATATAAACTCTATATAATTTAGCAATAATGAAATATGAATTGCAGATTGATCAAAAATAGTATAACATATCTGGGTTTACCTTGGGGTGTTGTGGGTGTAAACCTCTTTAAACTAGTAGGTGTTGCTTGAGGCAAAAGGTTCAAACTTCCCACACCAGGTGGTGCTTGAGATCCTTTTGGTCTCTGACGTGGAGCAACAGATGTTCCCTCAACGACAGGAGTAGAAGCTGGTCTATTGGAATACCAAAGAAAAAAACAAATATCACAAAAATGAAATAACAAAATAGAATAAAAATACAAAGTCACAATGTTTGTTCATGTTTAATGACTATTTTCTACTACCTATATATGTATATGCCATTTTAGTTATGTTCCCCCCAAGACTCTGACAGGACAATAGACCTTATTGTTACAGATTTTAATACTGCAATTTAAAATAGAGAACTATTTTACAATGGAAATTAAATTTACAAATCCTGGCCTCTAGGAGGGGGAACTTGCTACAATAAATGATTGAGCAAATAATAGGTACTCTTCTCATAAAAATTTGTGAGAGACTATCTCCTATCCTACCCATTCTAGTTGTAGCACAACTGGTAATTTCCTACATGCAGGGGCAAACAGACATTTAAAAACTAATGATGGCACCCAAATTCCCTTCATTTGCTTAATTTTTTACATAAATTTAAAAACATATAAAATAAAATAATAATAAAAAGAGCAATATATATATGTTAAAGTGAATGCGATAAATAAGTAACTATGCATAATAATGCATTATCACCAATCGTCTCGGTGAGTTCAATAAATTTTCCTACATTTATTGTTTTTACCAGTGATTATGCATAATTCCTGATTGAAGGTGATAAGCATGATAAATGTGGAAGAAATCATGTAAAGATATCTCTTAAATTCAACCACTTATCAGTTTTCCATGTATGTGATCGGTGTGGGCAGCACATATTTTGCCATATAAAATTAAGTGTTATAGAAATAAAAATGAATAAATTATCATGTCTTTCAAATGCTAGCTTTCTTCATTTTTAAGCATAATCAACATCACGATCAAATCCATCATTTTAGACTGAAGATTAAGCAATATATCCAGTAAATGTAAGGGGCCATTCAAGTATTACGTCAGCAAATTTTTAGCCATTTTTGCCCCCCCCCCTTGTCAGCAAAATTTTGTTAGCTCTGCCCCCCCCCCCCACCTTTTAACGCACATTGGTGGTATCAGAAACGAAACATACAAGGGGGCAGCCCTCGTGCTCCCCCAGATGATTAAAATCTTATTTACGCAAAAAGTATTTTTTAAAAATTAAAATTAATTGCTGTTAATTTCAATGCTATTTGAAGGGCTAAGAATGCAAAATTTCTTTCTAAGAAATTCATTGCAACCCACCCTCTAAGCCATATATGATAAACCCTTGGCGCACGGACCAAATATGGCCCTGGGGTTATCTGATGTGGCCTGCCTCCCTCAAACCTAATTTTGTAAAAATGAACCAAGTGGCACATTTTCATACCACTCAAGTAGACCTGTGGCACATTCACAGATCACTTTAGTGACTCGCGACATAGTTCCAGAACACTTAAGCGATCCTTAACACATTTAGAGATCCTTGGGTGACATGTGGCACAGTTTTAGAGTACTTAAACACCCCCCCCCCAGTGCGGTTCTACATCACTCCTAACCCGCGGCACATTCCTAGATTACTTAAGGGATCCATGGCATAATTACAGATTAATTGAGTGATATGATGAATTGATTGAAATGATGCATGGCATAGTTCCAGACCACCTAAGCAGCCCAGACACATTTCCAGATCACTTGGATCCGTTAAACATTTAGAGATCACTAAAGTAGCTCTGTAGGAGACTTATCAATAGGGAGAATGTTATAGTTCAAGTGCCCAATACCTATCGAAACGTTTTATCATTTTTGGCAAACCTAGTAAGACACCATTAAGAATATTTCTATAAAGGGTGGTCGATGACATAAGCATCATCCAAACTCCCCCCCCCCTCGATGCTGACGTAATACTTGAATGACCCTTAAGTAATTAATTGATGATTTATTATATTTACCAATACCAGCTAGGGGTTATACATAATCACCTGTGAATGTGATAAATTCGCAAAATTTATCTAACTAACCAAAATGATCAATAATTATGCATAATAACCCCCCAGCAGATTTCACATTTACCATAACATATATATTGTTGGCACACGTCTTGGATAAAAATTCTATTTCGAAATGAAATTTGCAAATAGCTAAAATATTTGTTTGTTTGATTATTTTAATTGTCTCACACAAAAAATTTTCATAAACCACGGTACCCACTCAAACTATTAGAAAACGTAAAACGAGGGAAGGCTGCCCCCCCCCCAGACAACATAATCATAGCACAGCGGTTCACAACTGGTGCTCAGCAAAGCCCTTGGGGCTCCATGTGCACTTCCCAGAGGTTCTGCAGTGCCTCGAGGAAAGTAAAATATATATCAGTATATTTCATAGATGAATTTAAAAAAGGCATACAGGGTTCCGCCATAAAAATTATACACTGAAAAAGGCTCTGCGAGTTAAAAAAGGTTGAGAACCACTGTCATAGCATAATAAAAAAATCGCAAAGTTTTTTTAAAATTTTTAAATTAAATTTTTTTCCATAGCACTATTTCAGTATCTTGTAAGATTGACGAGACGGTTTTTACAGCATTGTCCATCTCTTTTTTAAAAGGATTTGTTTAAATTTTAAACGCTCCATGCGCCAGTGTAATTGTTTTTGACAAATAAAGTATTTTCATTTCTATCTCTCTGTTGAGCATTGTAAATATTGTTTATGCCTCTGCATGCCCTAAAAATACAGGGAAAAACAATTGAATGTTATTGGGAATGTTATCATGAAAATCACCAAACCTAGAATAAATAGGCCTATATGTATCCAACTGCTTTGCTATGCGAATGGTTGTGTCACCTATACACAAAATGTGCACCATAATTTTGAATAATGAATGTTAGTTACTGTTTAAGGACATATAGCAGCAACTTTGGTTTTTAGGAATGTTCTTTTTTATACAAAAGGGGGAACCTACAAATTTATTTATTTTTTCAACCAGGCAGAAGTTTTTAATCACTACTCTACTTGTTGAACCCTCAAACTAAGTGAATAAAAAATTAATAAACCACCAAATGGTCCACATACAACCTATCCCCAAATAGCGTTAAAAAACGATACAATTTCTGCTTCGGCCGAATCATTAATTGCAATCAACTACATATATTATTTGGTATTTGTGTACAACTACATGTATTATCTAGGTATTATTTGGCATTATATCGATCATTCCCTCCTCAATTAAAATCATTTTATCATTTATCATTTTTGTCGCACCACAGTAATTTTCTGCACACGAGGGCTAATTAGACCGGGACCTACAATTTATTGCCGATTCCGAACGGCAGGCTTGTTTTTTTTTTTATACTAGTCGAGGGGTTGGTGCGCTAACCCCTCGATGGGGGACTCCCTGCGGTAGCTATTTTTTTAGTGGTCACGTCACCGTTTCTGTTGTACCCCTGTATCAGGAAAGTTTTCTGACCAGGGTGACACCTCTAAACATCCTTTGGTACTTTAGGCCAGTATCTTATCGACCTGGGCTACCGCGCCCTTCTCAATTAAAATCAATTAAAACCTATCAACAAAATTTGTATAACTCAATTAAAATCAATTATACAAATTTTGTTGATAGGTTTTGGTGAAAAGAGTAGGACAAAAGTAGGACAAGTGGGAGCCCTGTCATAAACACAAATTTTGATCTCACACAAACTTTTTTGATAAATATAACTATTTATCGGAAAAGTTTTAATGTAATCTATGTATAAAAAGTGGATTTTCCATCTGTGTCTCTCTGTGTATGTTCTCTAAAAAAATCTAAAATTTTAGACCTATCTTCAAAATTTTCAAATACACTAAACAGGGATCGACTTGAATGATAGGCTACTTCAAAAGTTTGTCAGATCAGGCCAAATGCCCAAAATGGGTAAAAAAACTATTGGACAACAATGGTTCATGGGCCTCAACAATGACTTTTGGAATGTTTACTTTTTAGTTACCATGGTCCAATGCGTTCAAGACATGCATGCGCCTTTATAATGGTTTGTCACTTCTTTAATGAGGCTAGTATGAGGCTTTTTGGATCACGTGATATTTCCCTTTTTCTTGAGGGACATACAAGGTAACCAATATGTTGACTTTCTGTGCAACTCATGAAAGAAATATAAATTAAAGAAACATAGAAATAAATCTTTTTTTTCTTCTTCTTCTTTTTAATGGGAGCTAGATATTTTGAAATTTCTTTTAACTTCAAGTTATCAATCTAATGTTTTTTCTTCAAAAAATGCTTGATTAAAACTGCGGAATTTCTTCAATGTAATTTATATGGGCACATAATTAATTTCAAACAATGAAAATTAATTTTCAAACAACTATATGGATTGATGAAATTGGATATTATAAGACAATACGGAGACATTAATTCTCATTTTCACGCTCGAGACGATATAAATAAAAAGTTTAAATCAATGTTATTGCATGGATATCCACCTCAAAAGTGAATCTGGCTCATTATTTTATATTTAATTTTCTGGGCTGGGTATCTCTAAGTGAATTCAATATTTCAAAAATCAAAAATTCAATTTTCAAAATTATTGATGTGGCGGAAAACCCCACTAAATTTCCACATTTCTATGCTGAAATTGGCAATTTTAACATTGATCTCTATAGGGATCCTCTGGTGTTTGTCCCTCAGAGTAATGCTGATGATTATTATGACGTATATTCGAAAAACCTCATTATATATAATATTTAATGCCTTTATAATGGTTTGTCACTTTTTCAATCCTCCCAGTAATTGAATAGCTGGTCAATTATAAATTTAAAGAGATAAAAATTATTTATCACTGGCAAATGACGATTGTGCTTTAACTCAGAAGCATGCTCTAATCAATTTTTTTCCCTTTCCAAATACTTGGAACAATAGAAACACTTTGGTTTTCTTCATGTATTTTGAAAATAATAGAAATTTCTAAGAAATAGAGCATTATCAAAAATCATATTCCAAGAAAAATGTAGTACCTTTGTTGTTTGGCGGTAGACTTTTTTGCCTCACTTTCTGTTTGAGGAGCAGGCAAACTTTCAAGATTAGGAATGGAAGAACTCTGTAGTAGTAAGGGAAAAAAGATGTTACTTGACTATTGACTAACAAGCCACTTAAACTGAGAAGTTATATATGGCATTTCTCAGTAATAAGGTAGAGATTCAAACAAACCCATATTTTTTTGTAGACAACATTAATAAAAACTAATGATAAGCAACAATTAATAAGATACTGTTGTCCGTTGTGTATCCATAAGTAGTCTTAAAAATTTGAGCCCCGAAAGTTTGAGTTTCCAGATAATTTTAGGCACTGAAAATTTCCTTTTTTCTTTTTTGAGAGAGACCCCCTCTTTCTCTCTTTTTTTTTTTTTTCCTCAAAGAACTCAGCTTCTTTGGGTTTTTTTTTCCAGGAATACCGAGTAGTATGTACGTATTGTACTAGGCTGCCCCCGGCTCTATAATGAATATACGTTTGCAGATAGTGCAACCAGAAACAACAAACAGATCAAGAAGCTGTAGAATCAACTGACGAAGATATCGCATTAGTAGAAATGGAAAAAATTGTTACAAGCGTAAAACCGGAAATGAAAAATGTATTTCAAGCTGCCATAAATAATGTGATGCAACAAATGTCCCTAGCAACAGAGATTTGAGAAGTTTTTAAGGCAATAGAATTTAATTCAAAACATGTGGAGGAATTTGGAAGAAAGATGGAAAATATGAGGCTACTAATGGAACAAGTGCACAAGGAAAATTAAGAAATAAAACTTGAAAACAGAAATCTGAAGCAGGAGATGACAGAGCAAACTTGGAAACACAAAGTAAGAAAAACAATACAGAAATCAATGGGATCCTAGAAACAAAAAATGAGAATATTTTTGAAATAATAGAAGCAGTATGAATGCAACTGGAGATTCAAGAAGCAACTGAAATAGAAAATGGCCATTGAGTTCCGACCACAAACGATAATAGACCAAAACCTATAATAGTAAGATTTCAAAGAGAAAGATCAAGAAATATTTGGCTGCAAAAGGGAGAAATCTCATAGCTGATAAACTGAACTCTTTCAAGATACTAAAATATGTGTTGATGTCACCTTTCACAGAAAAACAAGATATATGATGAGACAAACAAAAGAAATACCATTACAGGTATGCTTGGGTGAAAGAAGGCAAAGTGTTCCTTCGGAAAGATGAAACCTCTAAAATAATAAGAATGAACACAAGACCAACTACAAAAGCTTGAATCGAATGCAGATGTCAACAGAAAATGAAGACTGAGAGCTCAACACAGAGCCCATATCCGTTGGAGGAACTGAGTAAGAAAAGAGGATGAAGTAAGAAAAATTCTCCGTACACCCAAGGCAGAAAATAAATCATTGACATTTCTAGTTTTAAACATTCAAAGCTAAAGAAATAATTTTCACAATTCTTTTAATATTCCTCAGAACTCTAAACAAACCAATTGATGTGATATGTTTAACTGAAATATGGATTGGAAATGAAGAAAAATTTAATAATGAAATCATAAATTATGAAGGTATAAATGAATATTATTCATATATCAATTGTAAAACATACAATAGATCAGGAGGTGTAATAATCTATATAAGAAATGATATTGTATCAATACAAAAAAAAGGAGTAAACTTAAACTCTGCTGTGGATTTGCATATAAACTTTCCAGATTATAACATAAATATTTTGCTCTTATATCGATCCCATTCATACAGTATAACCCAATTTAACAAAGAACTAGAACTATATCTAAAAAAATTGAAGACCAATCTAATAATAGTTGGAGATATTAATATTGATTTATATACCAGAAATAGTACAACATCACAGTATCTTGATATATTGGCAACAAATGGATTATTTCCGTTACATGAAAAAATTACAAGAAAAACAAACACAACACAAACATGTATTGATCATGTTTTTATAGATCAAAATAAAACTCTGCACAGGAATTTACAGTCTTCAAAACCAAGATTACTGATCACTATCCGGATTCATAGACTTTTTGCAACAAATCAGCAGTGTTGGTGAGGAAAGTAAAGATATAAAAATTATCAACTATAAAAAATTCAAAAACTATTGCAACCAAAACAAATATAAGCACTTAATGGATACTGTAGCACTGAACTCAAACTTATGGACTAACACTGTGAAACAAAACTCAAAAAAGAATAAAAAAAATTGGATTAATGACAACATATTAAAATAAATAAATTATAAAGAAAAACTCTATAAAAAATACATTTAAAAAATTTAAACAGAAGTATATTAAAAATAACTTCAAAGAACTGGGAAAAATAAATGACTACAATAGAAATATATTAAATAACAACATTGTACATAAGACACTGCCAGAATGTCAGAACCCTATGAACTTGGCCAATAACTTCAATGATGACTTCATTAATAGGAATTTAGATACTAATGAACAAAATAGTTTTTGCATGCACTGTATGGAACAAAATAATTAGGGACACGTAAATTTCGCAAAAAAAAAATGTTTTTATCATAAATTTCGCATTTATTCGCAAAAAAAAATGAATAAAATATATTTTACAAAAAATAGCATATCATAGGCCCTCTGCTAAAGTGAATTTTCTGAAGACCCCTCCCCCCCAGAAATGCTTACTCTCGATAATTTGAACCAGTTCTCATTTTCATGAGGGCCCCTCTGCACTTGGTTTCTGGGCCGTGCTCGGTCAGACCCATGCATTAAGACGACACTGGTTGGATGTCATGTGTGTACAGTCAAATTATTTTAACTCTTTTCTGCTGCTGTGTCTTCAGCAGAATACTATGCCATTCATCAATTCCAACATACAGTAGTCTCGTTTATCCGACATTCCGTATTATCCGACATCCCATTGCAAAAAAAAGATAAAGCACCAATTGTTGTTGAGCTTTCAGAATTTTACATAACGACAGAGTTAAGGCTCTAGAAACTGCAATTAAATACATTGAGCAACAAGAAACTACATGAATCGACATAATGATGCTGCAAAGATGGGGAGATTTGGCAGCAGAGAAACGGCACTCGTCATGAAAGCAGACTACGATCAAAAACATTTTTAAATCATCACAGGGCTGAATTTTTTTAAGCACTGTATTTAACTTCAAAATATTCTATAACAGAAAGTTCATTTTCTCACTTAATTTTTTGCTGTTTTGCTGTAAACATAATTATTAGGTTCGTAACGTGCAAAATTATAACATAGTTTTACGTTTAATAGGCTTTTCCTCAACACCTCCGTATTATCCGACATTCCGCCCGCCCGTTTATGTCGGATAAGCGAGACTACTGTACTCATTTGTCAATTTTTTTTCTCGTAAAAATGTCCTTGACATTTGAGCCCAAAAGATTTCAAATCTACTAACTTACTCCACAAACCACGTGCGAATGGAAAGTTTGGTCCTTCCAAATTGTCGATTAACATAATTTTCCCCTACAGAACTCTGAAACAAAAGTCAACTGAACCCGTATTTTAGGAGCTAGAATTTCATTGTCTAGACTTATTTTTAAGAAACTTATGGCGTAATCGTCATATTTATTGAGAAAAGCAGCAATATGATATTTGCTCAGATGAATGACACCTTTGAACCATGACTTATACTGTGATACTTTTTTTTCTTTTCGGTAGCTTAAATATGCACTGTTCATTTTTCTTGAGTGCAAAAAAAGTTATCTTCATCTTGGCAACCACAGTTAATTCTGTCTTTGAATTCTTTAATGAATGCGTAACCCACAAGATTCACTTTATGTGCCCAGCATTGGTAGTGCAAAATGTTGTCACCAAGAAGTGTTTTTAATAATTTGAAGCATGCAGTCATGTAACGCACAGAGTCTGATACTAACTCCTTTATTTTCGTATTTAGTTTCGTATTCCTTTAAGGTGTTAATTATAGCTTGGAAACACACAGAAAAATTAACAATAAAATTTAAATTATCGAGATTTCGCAAAAAAAAAAAAAAAAAAAAGTAAAAATTCAAATTTTTGCATTTATCACATTTATTTTGTGAATTTCACATTTATCGCAGTTATTCCTTATATACGAAATTTACGTATCCCTAAAAATAATATATCAACCAACTCTATGTATTGTGCTGAGATAAATCAAGAAGAATTGAAACAATTAATAAGGGACCTAAAGAAAATAAAGCAAGTGGTTATGATGGACTAACCCCTAAAATGAAAATTTCAAAATACCACCTAAATACAATAAAAAATTTAATTGATGATTCTATTTTGAATGGTATCTTTTAACATGAATTAAAACTTTCTCGTCCCTCCTATATATATAAAGCAGGAGATAGAAATGATTTGATAAATTACAGACAGATAAATGTACTTTGTTTTTTCAAAAATAATTGAAAAATGTGTTAAAAAATTACTTCTAAATTTCCTAAATAGAAAAAATTTCTTCTCTTCTAATCATCATGGATTCCAAAAACAAATAAAAACACAGAAATGGCAATATTAGATCTAAGTAACTATCTAAACAATGGGGGGGGGGGTTCAATAATAATAAATATTCCATAACTGTGCTCCTAGATTTAAAAAGAGCATTTGACTTCATCCATCTGGAAATATTAACAAGTAAGCTATTCACAATAGGAGTCAGAGGAAACATGCTTAAATGATTTGAGTCATAAAAGACAACAAGCAGTTAGTGATTCAGAAAGAAATTAGTTCTTTTCGAGAGGTGAAGAAAGGAGTACCTCAAGGATCTATACTAGGCCCAATACTATTTTTAATATATATAAATGATTTATGCAATCCGAAATTAAATGGAAAGTTGATAACCTTTGCTGATGACACAGTGTTTTACGTAGAAGATACAAATACAATAGATTTAATAAAAAAAGTAGAAAAAAGATGATCTAACAAAAATTAACCATATGGCTAATAAAACATAAACTAAAGCTTAACACACAAAAAACAAAATGCATTTATATGAAAACAAGAAAATGTATCTCAATGAAAACATACATCTAAAAATACATAATCACTGTCAAGATAATGGTGATTGCTATTGCCAAGAAATAGAAAAAGTTTGCGAGTATAATTATATGGGTATAACAATACAATGGAACTCTCACTGATATTTTAATCAAAAAAAAAATCAGAAAATATGCAATAATCACATATAAAATGAAAAACTTAATCAATGAAAAATTTTTGAAAGAATTATTTTATATCATTGATCATTTTTGTCGCACCACGGTTATTTTCTGCACACGAGGGCTAATTAGACCGGGACCTACAATTTATTGCCGATTCCGAAAGGCAGGCTTGTTTCTTATACTCATCGAGAGGTTGGTACGCTAACCCCTCGATGGGGGCCCCCCTGCGGTAGCAATTTTTTGCTGCGGTCAAGTCGCAGTTTTTGAAGAATTATTTTATGCATGGATTTTTATTCAATCATTATTTATGCAATTTATGTCTGGTGTGGAGCATACTATGACAATATCTGAAAATTAAATAGCATGAATAACAGAATAAGATCCCAAATAATAACAGATAGTACGAAAATAAAGTGTCACACTATATCTTTGAGAAAAAACTACTTATATAGAATGATAAAATTTTCACAATTAAATGAAAAATATTTAACAAAAAAAATCAAAATAGAACCACAGGTAGATACAATAGAGTGTACCAGGTATCAAAGCCTAATAAAACACTATAAAAAGAGCTGTTACTGCAGCCTCTAAAGTTTTAAACTTATTTTATACTGAAAATCAAATTGACAATGGAAAAAACATGAATCATATACTATTTGACTTTGTTAAAAATATTGATTATGAAATGATTCTAACAAATACTTTGTAATCAGATATAAAAATAGTTTTTCACTATGAAAATACGAGAGAAAAAAAATTGTAAAATGACAAAGGGATGCATATGTGGTTTTGATTGTGCGTATAAGTGTAAATAAGTGCATGTATTGTATATGTATGGTTTGTAATATACTAACTGAGATATTCACAATAAGTAATTTAATATATATAACCATGATTATGACTCTCAAAATGAGTAATCTAATATTTTAACATATAACGTAATCGTAAATATATAAATAAACATACAATATAAGAAGTCTAATCATTATAATAAGCTTTTGTCTGAACCATGTGTTTATAACTCCCTTTAGACCAGCAGAAAGGACTTTCTAAGTCAATTGAGGTAACGAAGTGTATGTATTTATGTTTCTACTTATGTGTACGTTTGTATTTGTATTATATGTCTGTGTTTTTCTGATTTGTTTATTAAAAAAACTGATGTAATAAAATATTAGATTCCCATGAGTGGACATTGACAATTTTAACATTTGTCGGGTCGCTGAGAAAGAGGAGCAAGTTTGACTGTTTTCTTCATAATGGCAGACAGTGGCATTGTTCCTTAACTGCTTATGTAAAATCATGGGAAAAGCAGTTGAAAGCTCTCAGTGTCTAAGCATTGTTTTACCACCAATACCATCCCCAAATCTTCTCACTTGTTCATCTTGGCACCTTTATCACATTCTTTAGTTTTTGAAACATCATATGGCATCTATATCTTATACAAGAATAAAAATTTATTGTTTTTTGGATAATTCAAGTTTTTCAATAATCTGTGGTGGCCTTGGTTCTATCCACCCCGGATGATCGAGACTCTACTGTACAAAATTTACAAACAAATGCACATTATCACGATTGAACACTAAAAAAGCTATTAATTAATACTGTGGAATTTTGATAACTGAAGCGGATGTCAAGTTAGTGAGGTTGGCTTGATCTCACAATTAATTTGTTTTAAAGATCATTTATAATATCTATATGTACCTACTGCTCCATTTCGTCATATTTGCAAATTAACAAAAAAATTTGGTTAGCAATGTTCCATGAAAAGTTTTCCTGTTGAGAATAATCCTGAATAAGGTGGAAAAATAATTTGATTGTCAAGAAAATTGTTATTTCTGAATGAACAGTACAATTGTTTGAAAAGAAAACTTTCACACCTCCCTTGAAAATTTCTAATGCAACTTTTCAAACCACCTCTCTCAAGCTAAAAAATTTTTGATGTCATCCACACTCAGCTGGTGAAGTTTTGTTTCCAAACAGCAGAAGAGTACAGGAATTGACCCTACCTCGAGGTGCAAAGAAAAATCTTTGACAAAAAAATGAAAAACAAAAAAACAGTGGCACAAAGAATTATTGAAATGTACGAGAGCAGTGTCATAAAAATTTTTGGAACTGGCCAAATGCAAGAAGAATTTCTAAAAAACTGCTGCAATGGCACACACATAATAATCTAAGTCAATTCAAGCAAAGTACATCAAATCAAAATAATCAAAAACATTTGATTCTTTTTGTAGCACTGTGGCCATTTTCTGCATACAAGGGTGCAATGTGCTTTGCAATCAATCAATCATTATCCATGTGTCATCAGTCATGTAACAAAAAATTCAGGTATATGTCATTTTCACTTCAAAGTATGGAAGACAAATGGCAACACAAGCACAACACAAAACAAGAATAACTCTGGCAACATAAATGTTAGGGCTGCACATATACACATACATTCCTGCATGTACTAATTCATTAGAAATTCCCCCAGAGAAATGTTTATAAAGTTTATAGAGTGTTTTAAGGTGTATGTATGTTTAGATAATTATATTCATGTAATCTCACTGTTTTTGTTGTATACCTCCATGCCAGGAGATTCTGACAAGGATGAATCTGGTATCAAACTCATGACACCTCTGAAGATTGCCACCACTATGACAGGTGTAGTAGCTAGCGTACCATATTAAACTACAGAGGTACTTCTCGAATTTGGTGATAAATTCATTCCTGAAAGTTACATCACAAATCAAACTTCCCAGTATGGAATAATACATATCCTGTTAATATGTTCCATATCCCCAACAATCAGAATGGGATATCAGAGATTTTTTAATAACTAGGTTGCGCCCTTACCTAATCCCAAGGAATTCGCATGGCACCCCCCAAAGTCCTATGGCATGATGGTTGGGAATTGCAGTCCTATTACTATTTCTTTACAATATCCCCAAAATACCTTGCACTATTCCCGACTGATTTCATGGCATCCTAGGGCATGTGTAGCAGATCAACATTTGAGAATCATTGAAGAAGAAGAGTATCATCAGCACATCATGTAAAATTCAAACTTTACCACAATTTCAATTATTTACTTTCCTTGTGTTTTGAAACTTACTTTTTGATTCATGATTGGACACTCCTGTCCAAATAACTTAAATGCAACATAAGAAACTTGAAAAATATCAGGTCTTTTCTCTGGTTCTGGTTCAAGCATGTAACCTGAAATATTTTGATAGTATAATACATTATAATAATTTCAATTGATTTAATATCGTCATCTGACTGGCTAGACATTGGCCATGACACTGTAAATATGCAGGGTGCATAGCAAACAGGGATGCAAGTGCCCCTCATCCATTTTGAAGCAGCAAACTTTCATTTTTGGAGCAGAAATTTTGAAAATAGAGCAGAACAAAAAACTAACTATATCTGCAATATAAGGAGTAATTTTTCTGTGAAATGCCAGAAGTTTTGCCAAAAATGGTTGGAACGAATAATTCTGAATAAATTTCCTTCACAAATTAAAGTCTATTTAAATTTTTCCTGAAGTATCATCTGTCACTACTAAAACATGCATTACTGAAATGACGAATAAAAACTATTCAAATTAAGCACCATGCATACTGAAAACCTAGGCAGCAAGAATTTTTGCTGCTTCAACATCAAAATGGTATTCATCCTTCTATAGCAAAAACAGTGTGTGCAGAATATAATAAGGGTTTCTGTGAAAAAGAGTTAGCTTCTCACAGAATTTAAAGAAATGATTAAATTTAAAAAGCGAAATGCAAAAAAAACAAGAAAAATATAAAAATACCTTATTTACTTAAATAATTTCTCAACATAATACACTGAAGCGCCAAAAAAACTGGTACACCTGCCTAATATCGTGTAGGGTCCCGCGAGTACGCAGAAGTGCCACAACAGGATGTGACATGGACTCTACTAATGTCTGAAGTAGTGCTGGAGGTAATTGACACCATGAATCCTGCAGGGCTGTCCATAAATCTGTAGGAGTAAGAGGAGGGTGGAGATCTCTTCTGAACAGCACGTTGCAAGGCATCCCAGATATGTTCAATAATGTTCATGTCTGGGGATTTTGGTGGCCAGCGGAAGTGTATAAAGTCAGAAGAGTGTTCCTGGAGCCACTTTGTTGCAATTCTGGACAAAAACAAGAGAGGGTGCAAACATTTCATCCTCTCCAACATGTTTTGGAAAGGTAGGACATTTATATATAATAGGTATCTCGCAGAAGTTATGCAAAATGAGCATGCTCCTAGTACAAACTCTTTCCTTTGACCATTTTCAAGAACATACCCTTCCCCCACCATTGCAGGGGCAGACCGTGAGGTCATATTGGGCACCACTCTAGGAGGGGTACCAAATGGAGTTGAAAGGTTGAATGTGGTCAGTAGCGCCAAAAATAGGTTCTGAATGGGTAGAGATTTTTTCTTTGAGCTGCCCCTGTTCGCCAAATCCGGATTTTCACGATGTGAAATTATCACAATCTGCAACCGCAGACGATAACCTCACAACCGCATAGTGGCTAGATGACAAAACTATGGATATTTTAGCTGGAGATTTTACAGATCTTGTTTTTTTCCCAACGATTTCCGAAAAAAATTGGTAATTTAAACGAGTAAACCAATCCCCTTTTTGATTCTTTGCAAAAGTGCATGTGCAATCTTGTGGGAAATAATGTAAATTTACACCTGCTGTATATTGTCTTTGCTGATATACTGTCGTTGAATGCAAGTTGGTACCCGCAAAATTACAGTTATTTTTAGAGTATGTAACCCGCAGGAAAAAAAAACTCTCCCCGAAATCCAAAAATTCTGCATATTCATTCAGTGACTTTCATAGCCATGCAATAATAGTGCAGGACTTTGTACTTCAAAGTAGTAGAATTACTTTCCAAGATCATGAGATAATGCAATTATGGTAGATGTATAAAAATAATGTAGTGAAAAAAATTGAAGTTTCCCCTTCCGTACCTTTTTCGGATAGAACGCTTCCAGTGAACTAAATTTTCATGCTTCTTTTTCCTAAATTCTGGGTATTTGATGCACTACACAGTGCATTAGCTGTACCTCCGCAAACCACAAAGAAATGGTGCAAATGCGCAGGGGTTCAGCACCTTGGTGCACCATGTAGCAAGAGAACCATTTCGACACAGTTTGGCACAGCTCTTGCACCCCTGGGTATGGCAGTTTACTGGCAAACCATTGATCTGAGAAGTACACTTCTGATTAGGATTTAAAAAAATGTGCAGTACTCAGATATGTCATTCATGTTTCAAAGGGTTGTATAGTTATTAAAACAAGAATTTTAAACAGTTCATGTTGCCCCAAAACCTAATAAGAAAGTTGTTGCCCTGTCTCTTCTGATTGCCAACAAAAAAAATTCCACATTTCTAAGCGCAATATTCGCTGAGATATTCAAATTCGAGAAATGGAGGAAATGTGGGTGAAAAACAGCATTAAATGCCAGTAAACCAGTTTTTTTCGTATTTAACACTGTTTTATAAAAAAAAATTTCCTACGTTTTTTTGAATGCAAATATCTCAGCGAATATTGCACTTGTAAACATTTAATTTTTTTGTTGGCATCAGGAGAGACAGGGCAACAACTTTCTAACTGGGTTTTGGTTAAAAGTCAGCACTTCTGTTTTAATAATTATACAACCCTTTGAAACATGAATGACATATCTGAGTACTACATGTTATTTGAAACTTTTTCTAATCGAAAGTATACCTCTCGGATCAACAGTTTGATAGCAAAATGTACCATACTCCCGTTTGCTATGCAACCTGTATATACACTCATGTCCATAAATTAAGGATGATTCAGAATCACACGGAAATCGAAATCCAAAGTAAAAATTTCCCCTGTAGAATTATCACACACATCTGCAAGAATGATATCCAATTTCAGGAAGCCACCAGATGATGCCGATAGTACGTCACAATGACGAGAGTGTAAGAGGGGGGTATATAAGGAATGGTGGCAAAGTAAAATTGTTCACAAGAGTTCTGTAAGGCGCTCAGTGTCATAAGCGAATAGTTACGACACAGAGGATGCATGAGGATGATTTTTTACGTGGTAGAATTATCGGCCGCCTGGAATGTAGGCGTACTCAGATGGAAGTATCCGAGGAACTTGGAATTGCCCAAAGTGTCATCTCTAGGATTTGGCAACGATTCCAAGATAACGGAAATGTCAGTAGACGTTACAGTACAAGGTTGCCCCCGAGTTACAACGCCGAATGAAGACCAGTATTTGCAGTAACTGACAAAAGAAGCAGACAGAGAACACCATCCGACCTGTCTCGTCAGCTATCTGCAGCCACGGGTACCACAGTTTCAAGGCAAACCGTGTACAGACGTTTGGGAGATATTGGTCTATATGCTCGCAGGCCTGTCAGATGTGTTCCGCTCATGGCAACTCACTGTCGTCAGCGATTAGCCTGGAGTAGAGAACATGCAATGTGGACATCGTCACAGTGGGCTTGTGTGATGTTTTCCGACGAGTCCAGGTTTAGCTTGCAGTCTGATTCACGTCAGACTTTCATATGGAGAACGCCAGGTACTCGTTGCCACCAAGACAACATCATTGAATGACAACGTTACGGTGGTGCAGCATTGCTCGTTTGGGGTGGAATTATACTGGGTTCCAGAACAGATTTGCATGTTCAAACCGGAACCATGAAAGCCCAAATTTATCGGGACATCATTCTGGAACAACATGTACGGTTGTTTAGGGGTGCCATGGGCGCAGAATTTGTGTTTATGGATGAAAACGCCCGTCCTCACCGAGCAAACATCGTAAATGAATGCCTTAAATCTGAGGATATAACCCGTATGGAATGGCCAGCATTCTCACCTGACTTGAATCCGATAGAGCATGTGTGGGACATGCTTGGCCGACGAGTTGCAGCCCGTCAACCACCGCTTACATGTGTACCGGAACTTCGGAGAGCATTGCTTACTGAGTGGAGTGATCTTCCCCAAGATCAGATCGATAATTTGATACTCAGCATGCCTAGGTGTTGTACGGACTGTATTTCATCGCATGGGAGGCATACAATGTATTAACCATCATACCAACCATGTAATAGTAAGTTTTTGTAAAGGAGATATTTTTTACAATTGCTCCAGGGAGCAAAAATCGTAGTTTTTATGAATGGTATCATACATACACCATCGTTTTTGTTCTTTATCTTTTGTTTAATAAATGGGCTTTATGAATAAGTAACGCTTGTTTTGTTTTTGAACCTTTATTTGCCGGAGCTGGCATTATCCTTAATTTATGGACATGAGTGTATGTATCTGTATGCCAGAGGTGAAGGGCACTGTCCATATTTTCAATGTTAGAATAACACTATTAATTCGCTGTACTTTTGTTACATTATACAGACATATAGGACACTAAGATCTATTTCGATAAGTAACAGAAATATTCACTTTCTAAAAGACATCATGTCACAATAAAGAAACACAAAAATCTCCATTAAACTGCTCTACTGTCAAGTTTCATTTTTGTGACCTGATGCTCTTCACCTTCGGCATACAGATATAAATTAAAAATAAAGGTTTATAAGCTGCACAGAAAATATTTGAACTGTTAGTAAAATAAATACAGTCATACTTGGTTAATACAAGTAAAAAAAAAGTGTATTAACAGTTGGTTTTAACAGTTAACCGCAAGTTGAAAAACATTGCTCTAGATAGCAACCATAAAACGGCTATCAAGAATATAATAATTTTCAAGTTAAGAAAGAATATTTAAGTTAATATAAAATAAGGTGGGACCAAATATTTAAAACAAAAAATTTTGCTTTCTCTCACATTAAAAAAAAAAAAGTTATCAGGTACAAAAAATAACTCAATATTTGGGATACTAAAGTAACCATATCAAAAATGCTAAATGTAATACTGAATAAATTTGATTTGGTTCAAAAACTGACAGCGGAAAATAGCTCAATTAATAAAATAAATTATGGATACATACTTATCAAGGAATGAATATTTTTTGAGTAACGAGAATTGTCTGGAATGGTGAAATTTCCGCTCTGGATCGCCAGAGCACTTTCTCCAAAGGGTAACGAGAAAAAACATAGTTTGTATAGCAAGCAGCCTAATGCCTAAATATGAATGAATAAAAGAGATTACAAAGAAATCATGTGGTTGTTACACTTTGAGTGAAGAGAAATTCAACTTTTTAAAAAAAACAGAACTAACCCAAATATCAGCTTTGGTACTAATTGTTTTCCCACAATACAAGTCAACCATCTCTGGAGCTCTATAAGCAAGAGTAGTGTACCTAAATAAATGTAATGAAAATTTTTTTAAAAAGTGGTAATCACCACTATAGCATATGAGCACTACATTTCACAGGTAAATTATTATTACCATCATTAATATATATATATTGTAATGTCTATGAATTTCTAATTTCCATAAGATTCAAATTCAACCCATCCAATGTTTGACATAATATTACATTTGCAATTCCGTGGAATAAATAAAAACGATCATTTTTTTGCTTACCAAGTGTATGTATTGATTTGAGATAAAAAAAAGTAACATTGAGAATTTTTTGTGAGAGTATATAAAAATATGTTTTGACTCGAAAAATTTTTCCCCGTTTTTTTCTCTGCTTGTCTTTGCTTGAGGGGTTGTATATTAGAATAATTTGTCGAAAGAGGGAGAATTTGAAACTGACTAGTGCGTTATAAAATTAGAAATAATATCGAGTACAATATGCAAAGGCACTGAGTTAATAAAATATTGGGAGAGGGGGGCATTAAACCCAATATTTCTATAGGTATTATCAAGATGGTGGCAAATATTGAGTGGGCTAGGGCTCATGGACCAGATACAAGTTTACTCCTTTGTTAATTTGGCACTATATAGTTTACTAGCAGTTTATTTGGCATTATATAATTATTTGTCCATCATATTATATATTATACCCAATAGTTCTTTGACAAGATATTGCGATTGAGAATTAATTTTTCATTTTCCATTTGATATGTGTTTTAAATTGCTATTCCAATTAGTATTTTCCCTACTAATTGCAATAGCCCCTACAGCTGCTTAAATATATAGCATTAAAAAACCCAGCGGAATTCCACTAGGTCCCCCCCCCCCAACCACTGATTAAAAATGACTTTTTCCCATCTTTACTCATAGTTTTTTGATGGAATTATTACATTTCTTTCAGCAGGATCTAAAATTTTTTTGATTTGATGTTCTTAAAGTATAAACATATCTTTAGCAAACATGGTGTTCATGAAATCAATGGATATTATGCCGAGATGAACTTAAGTGTCATTTCTCTCCACCAGGATATATGTATTTATTTAATTATGAGAAACTAGGATGTTGCACACTGTGAGAGTTGGTATCAAAGAAAACCAGTTCACAATAAAAAATTGTGAAACTATTGAAATCCACCTAAATCAGCATATTGCTTAGAAAGAACATCACTCAATTCAATCCCTACTGAATGAATGAACGCAAGAATCCCTACTGTGAATACAAATCATAAATGACACACAATTTAAAAACATCTCGGTTCATAAACTTACTTTTTAATTTCTTCTTCGGTTTGAGTAACTCCATATGATTGAGGATTTATAAACTTTGAAGTTGCGCTTCCAAAATCACACAAGACATAGTTACCACTGTCACTAAGGAGTATGTTTTCTACCTGAAAATGTTTTAATGATTAGTGTTTTTCTTTAAGGAACAGCTAAAAAAATATCAGTTGTACATATAATGAAAGCAAATAGACTTTACAGGTGCACGACAATGCTTAGTTACAGTTAGAGCCATTTTAATTTATGGGGTACACCCAGATACTCACTTTGTGGTTTAGCTGCAACATGATTTTGAAAAGTCAATTTTAGGAATTGCAACTAGTAAAATTTGGTCTGTAATTTGATTTTAATTCTGAAAATGGGCTTGCAAATTAGAGGTATGCCATAATTAAAATGATAAAATCCATTAGATTTTTTGATGTAGATGAGACAAATATCGAAGAACGCTCAAATCTATTTCAACATATCTTACAAATACAACGCCACAACAGCGAAATGCCCAACAAGGTGGCTGAGAAAATATGGGTGGCTGCCCATAACAAACATAGATGTCATATATTTGAAAAATACAGCAACCCAATTAAAAACACAATCACAAAATTTATAAACAATATATACACATGATAAAATATTATACAATGCCCATAAAGAATATTATGGTTGTCTTATTCTAAGTATGGATAGCTTCTCCATTTACCTCAACACGTTTATCGTATTTCTTTTTAAACGTGTCAATTGTGTTACAACTTACTATCTCTGGGGGTAAGCTATTCCATTTATTAACAACCTTATTAGAGAAAAATTCCTTGCAACACTATAATCTCGCATTGTCCCTTACCAATCGATACTGGTGTCCTCTTGTAAAAGCAGTCGATTGGCGATGTACTAAAAGTTCATGGTCCATCCTATCCATCCCGTTGAAAATTTTGAACACTTCGATCATATCTCCTCGACACCTGAGTTCATCTAATCTAAACATATTAAAAAAAAATGAAGTCTCTCTTCATAACTCAAGCCCTGTGTGCCAATAAGGACACGCGTAGCTCTTCTCTGCACCCCTAATGAGCATCTTTAGGTAATACATCGGTAATGTCAACAGAATTTTAACCAAAGAAAACAATCCTAGTGAATCCAGGATTGTCATATTTGTAAGGGATACTTTGAATTCTCATATTTTACTTCAAAAGTTTTTACAATAATACTTCTTGTCAGCTGGATCTTGACTGCTTTCGTTAAAAAATATTATCAAGCTCTTCAGGAAAGAAAACACCAAGCTCACAAGAATCAATCAGAAGTAAACACAGAAGTAAAGGGTATTAATTAAATTTATTTCATGTAGCCTAAATCAACGAGATTTATTTATGAGTTTGGATAATTAATTCATTCAAAAAATAATTATTTCACTGATGGAATTTAGAGGTTCATTTTTCTCTTATCCTTCCAAAGAAAACCCTTATACCTATTTTACCTATGTTAAATTTCTCTCTTCATGTGATTATTTTGTAGAATCAATGAATTGCAGAACAATATGAGATAGCAACTGAACAACAGATTCCTGCACAATTAGCTTTCTTTTCTCAAGTGCATAGGAGACTTGCATAATATCTGGTTTTGAAAAATAAATTCCGTAAATTGGTTAATTCATGCTAGGTAAAGGCTCTAAAACGGGACCTAGAAAGGATGCTTTTGGGACAATTCTGATTTGAGAAGCAACAAAATTATGTTTCATCAGAAATATTCAGTGACAACTTCATAATGCAGCTGCAAAGCAAAGGCTGTACAAAATATGTAAAGGCCTATGTCTGTTATACATATAAATATATATTCAACAAAAAATTATATATATATATATTACAAGTGATTCTAAACACTAAGATTTAAGACAAAATTTTTAAATCTCTCAGTTTTAGATAAGCGTATGCCTTGCACATATTAGATGTGTTCAATAAATATTCATTATTAGATTTCTATATTTGTTCCAATAAAAAATATAATTCTAATAGGTATGATAACAAAAGTATGGAAGCATAAGACAATATTTCAAGAGCAGCATTACTTTTAAATCTCTATGAATAATTGGAGTTTGACACTGGTGAAGTCTAGCAACTGCTTCACAAACGTCACAAAAAATCTGCAAAACTTCAGCTTCAGAGAAACCTGAATGCAAACGTTCATTCATCAACTGCAAAACATGGCCTGCAAACAAAATTTTACAGTGTTTGTAATAATATATATATATCTAACAGTTGAGTACAAGAACACTATTTTCCAAAAAAGTTTAAAAAAAAACCCAAATCATAATCACATACCTCTATAATAATGCATCAACATAAGAACCTCATGAACGCCACTGCCAACTGGATTAATACTGGAATCAACATAGCCAATGATATTTTTGTGCCCCTTGAGACTACTCTGAAAAAAACATGCTTATGAGAATTACAATCTGTAACAAAATATATTATTTCCAAAACAGTACAAATCACCAGATTTAAAAATATATATATATTAAAATGCAATACAATTCTCTGCAAAGACGTATAAAAACCTACAGCAATACCTTTAAATAGAGAAACTGATAATTTGTCATGAATACCATATTATATACTGTAAACCAGGGTAACTTTGGGCTGAGGGTGTAACTTTAGAACATTTCATGATGTATTTTTATGAATGCATATGAATAAATAAAGTCCTCAAAATAAAATATGCCAAAAATTGAGACACATTCAAAGCAATCAAGAAAAATTTCAAGGAACGCAGTCTCTTGTGTAGAATAAAATCTATTATGGGAATTTTTACCACAGAACATTTTTAGTCAGTTACTAGTACTACCACTTAACCGTACATGCACCTCATACGAATTCCTCTATGGAATTTCTAATGAATAATTACATTCTGGAATGTGCATGTAAGTGTTGTGAACCTAATGTAAAGTTCGTTTCTGTGTAATACTTGTTATGTGTAGTTCTGTCACCTGTCATCAATTTTTCTAACTATGAGTGAAGTGTAACGATTGAATAATAGTGCCGTTGTAGAGGCCTTATGCTCTCTGTAGCGAGACCTTTTAAACAGAGATCGACTTACATTTGTGCCTCAAAGTTGGGAACCACAGAAAATTAACTTTAGCCGAATTTTTTAGTCAGCTGAAAGCTCACTATGAAATGAATATTTTGGTTTGGGCATATAATCTTGTGATTTGTATATGTGCATCATATAAATTACATTTTTCCACTGCATTTCTCGCTCTAAAAATGCTACAAATTATGTTACAATTTCTGAAAATAATTTATTCCATGGACTCTAAAAATTTTTACATTTGCAGAAACTTCAAGAATGAGATTTTTGTTTCAAATACCTTGCACAATCCCTGTTCAATCTCGAGGAACTTAGAGTTCTATAAAGTTTGACACATTTGCAGGAAATCCCAGCACTTACTTGTTTCAATTTAATTTTTCATTGAAAAAAAAACTTGTGAAGCTCTGAGATACCACAAGTCACTATTCAGTCAATCACTATATGGATTCACTATTTCAGCCAATAAATACTGGAAAATGCATCAGATCCACAAGGACCGACAATGTTTACTATAAATGGCAAATGAAAGTTAAAGCAAACATTCTTTATGACATTTCAGAGACACTTCTCCCTTACATCTAAAACAAATTTCTTGGGGATTTCAACTATTACAAGAAAACATGAGTAGGGCTACATTTAGCCAGTTTACAAGATGCCATTGAGAAGAAAGTCAGCTCCCATTTGTAACAATGCAGAAAGTAATGATAACATTTGTATGGCATTTGATATTTTAACAATTTCTGTCACCTTAGACTAGTAAAGTAGAACATTACACACTTTTAAAATTTAAGAGTATTTCAAAGTGTGTAAAAGATGAATAATTTTTTAAGTGAATTAAAAATTTCTTCTGAAGGAGATGCAATGACAAAACATAATAATCTATACTTACAGCAATTTGAATTTCCCTTTTGCAAACAGCAAGATCATGGTCACTGTTCACAAACATTCTTTTCAAAGCATATTTAACATTGTTGGAACCTTTCACAAGAAAGACAATGGCAAATCCACCTATTCAAACAAGGAATAATCACGAGATTTGTCAACATTCATAATTTTTATTTTATATTACACATAATGGCAGACAGTGTAGCATTAAACAATGAAAGGGTATAATGAAGCCCCCTTCCTCCCATATACCGAGGGGCCACCGGTGAAACCAAAGAATATGTGGCATATACAGACCCCTTTCTACATCATGATTGAAGGTACACAGAAAGTGATGTATTCCTGTACTCAAAATAACTTGAAAGAAAACAAGCTTTTTTTCAGTGAAGGAACTAATAAGGTATTTATTTGCAATAAAATCTCTTGTGGGGGGAAAAAAATTTGTCTGTAAAACATGGGTGACAGTTAATCAGGGGTTTGAAATGCGTACTTTTCTTATATAAGGGGAAATTATATTATTTGGGCATAAAATAGAGCTGAGACTGCATCTGAGGGATGTCTGTTAAGAAGGATTTCACTGTACTGATATAACAGTACTTAGGGGAAAAAATAAAAAATAAGTAAAAATAAAATTAACTTATAAGTAGTTAATTAAAGACTTTTTGATGATTAAAATTTATATATATTTATTTATTCATGTCAAGCCACTATGTACAAAATCTTATTAAACTTTCTGCACTTACCTTCAGCAATAACATCCTCAACAGTCACCATGAAACGCCCAACAGTAAATACTTTGCCAATGAAAGTACTGGGTTCTTTGCTGCCCTGATCCCGATTATCAAACCTTGAAAATAGCTTCTTCATGGTAGCAGATAAAAATGTAAATGTATACTATAACATTAAATATATCATCACCCAAACAGCCACCTGAAAATTACAATTTTTGCTTTTTCATTTTGAAATTTCATGGTTATAAAATCAAGATTTAAAAAAGAATTTATGACAACCAAAAATAGTCGAATCTGAAATACTTTTAGCAAAGAAATTATTTTTATAATAGGAAAAAATTAATTAGTACACTAAGAACTGTTAATACGTCAGGGTCAGACAATCCCAGGTGTGAGGCTGCCCTATAATGTTATGTTGGTTCAAAAAAATTGTTTTGCATAATTTTTTTACGTGCAAAATAAAATACAGCACAAGTCTGACATAATGAAAGCACCTTACACTGGGTTTTCCCTATAAGTACGTTTTCTGTGCTACGTGAAAATGCTGATCGGTTAAAAAACCTGAATTTCAGGTTCATCATTTACTGTCCCAATGAAAGTGATGAATACAAATACAACGCCACAACAGGCAAATTGCCCAACAAGGTGGCTGACTTAAGAACATCATGGATCCCCGAGCCCCTACCTACTACTGCTACACCACACATGCACCCCCCCCCCCCCCGTGGAACCCCCCAACGAATCGGTACATGCGGGAATGTGCGTGTACGTGTAGTGCAACCTGACGTAAAGTTTGTTTCTGTGTAATGCTTGTTATGTGTAGTGCTGCCATCTGCCACCAGTTTTTTTTTTCTAACTATGAGTGAAGTGTTATGGTTGAATGATTTACCGTTGTAGGACTGTTGCTCTCTGTGGCGAGACTTTTTAACGGGGAGATCGGCTCGCATTTGCGCCTTGAAGTTGGGAACCACAGAAAACCAACTTCAGCCGACCACCACTGTGGGGTTCGAACCCGGATCCTCGCATCTCGAGTCCGGCACTATAACCACTCGACCACCACAGCGGCTAAGTAGTGAATAGTGTACTTGACTGAAAAAACAGAATCGGATCGGTTTACCTACTTGTCAACTAACACGCAAGACAATTACAAGACATGTGAATGGCCCTTAATGTCTGCATACATTTCTAATTTTAAAGTACTTGACTTAAAATTTAATCAACTACTTGAAGCGTGTAAACAGGTCTTTAGAGAAAACAGTGTGCACTTAAAAAGAAACAGTGCTTATAACAGAATCCCTATTAGGTGTGATTTGTAATGCACTGTTAATGAGCTAATGTTTAAGACATGTATTGCTTACAACCTTATTTTTTTTTACTTTTTTTCGGCAGTTTCCTTACTAGGCTATTGGCACTTTTGCTCCTGGTTGATGGTCAGTCTTTTTTTCCATTGGCGTTCCCAATCCTTTATGATGTTTTGTTTGTTATTTTTTATCATAATTTTTTTTTTTTTTTTTTTTTTTCATTTTAACTGCTGTAGTATAATCCTTTTTACAATTTTTTTTTCTTCTTTGGCAAGAAAGACGACCAAAAGCACGACAATTTCATTGTTGGTGACTTCTGGTCATGCTTCCAGATGCGTTTCTCGCTAAGAAAAAATCACCAACACATATCCAAAAGGGGTTATACTACAGCTGTTCCTAACACTCAAATGGTTTTCTGACAACTGGTGATAGATTTAGTGAAAAAATGTTTTTTTTATTTACTGTTCAGCGACTGACAAAATGTGCTTGCTTATACATTTTTACCAATTTCTTTCAAAACACAGTGAAAATAAAACTACTTCTACTGATGGAGAAGATAGAATTCAACACTTTCTTTATAAAAGAAAAACTTCAAAACTGTCAAAGCCTTTAGCCAAAGCACATTTCCAAATGTTTCATTCATTTAGGTATTCGATCATTTAATGTTTCAATGTACCATATCAATTTAGTTGTGTGAGAGAAAAGTATAAAAAATCTCTGAATATACACATACATTTCAACCTTTGAATTGTTTAAACCCGTTATCATAAATATCCTAACGTAATTGTGTTTAGACTCAGCAGCGAAAAAAGAAAGAGTCTCGGGGAAATACTCACATTCCGTCGCTGGAAAACGAACTTGGCAAATTTATTTCGCAATCATTTGAATTTAATACTTCACTGATAAATATAGATCAATTGCAGCGATAGAGTACTAGTACTGTACATATTGTATGTACAGGAGGACCAATCAGTTCAGTCTCCGTTTTTTTTCGATAGGGACCAAAGCTGTGATAGGGACTCTCTCGCTTTGACACTGCAACCAGCCCCACTCAGCTTCCGCCTTTCATATGTTTTTTAAATGAAACCGTCTACGCGAAATATATACAGAAAACTATGTATTTATTGTGTATTTTCTATCATTATTTACCATCGAAAAATTATATTTCGTCAATATCGGTGATAGTGTCATGTTTATATAAAGTTTGATCACATCTCGATGAATTCGAAGTCAAAGCCGTCATGAAGCGGTTCTAAACACGAAAAATTTATTCAAAAAAATCGCGTGTATCAGTAAGGTATTTACTTCCAATGTTTTCTTATTCATCAGTAATCCTATTTTCTTCGCAATTTTAGAATTGCGGTTCAAAATTATTAATTGTTTCCTAATTCATTAAGACATTTATAACTCGCTCGCTGTAATAATATAGTTTTTGTACCGAATGTAATTTTAAATAGCTGGAAATATTTGTCTCTTTTATTTGTTAATTTATCTATAAATTGTCTAAAATGTTGGCTACGGTTCCATCAGTGAGGTGAATGCCAGTTCGGTGACGTACAATCGTGTCATTCAAAAATGATCGGAAATTTACATATTTCCTCACACTGAAAAACAATACAACTGACCATGTTTTTCTATATGATTTGAGGCGGAACTTGTGAACATATCCGTTTTGAGATTTCTAATTATCATAAGTACTCAAAACAACCAATTACAAATCTTGGTGTTAGAAAATTGGTCGCCAAGTTGGCATTCACCTCACTTATGGAATTTTAGATCAAATGGGGTGGCAAGAATGGTGTTCGTTGAGTTCATTGTCAAGTTTCAAATATTACTTCTATTCTGCTTCTTCACTTGATAGGTGTTTCACAAAAACGGTGTTCAGACCCAGGATCATCCTTATAGCACCATAGCCACCACTGGACAAAGTGATGTTTTGGGAACCCTTACCTAGCTCAAAGAGCACTGCCTATTTCCATTGTTATACTTGAAAATTATGGAACCAAATCTTATTAACATGAAGCTGTCAAGTTATATCCCAGCAAACCATGCATTAAGACTTCCCTGCCCTTAGCATCATAAATTTTTATTTTTTTTTATCCAAGTCTGTTAAATTACGACTCCATGTGGGCCTCTCCTCATGATTGTTCCATGCAATCATGTTGCTTATAGTTGTTGATTTTTAATACACTGAAATGCCTATACAGTCAAATACTGTTATAGCAAAAATCTCATTTTAATGAACACTTTTCTAATCCTCCAAATAAGTTTACATAGGAACAATGCTAGGTAACTCAGAATTCCTTTATAACGAAATGATTCCTCAGGTCTCTTGGCATTCGTTATAACAGGATTTGACTGTATAATGATACTCGAGGAGAAAATGTATTGTTACCCGTAAGATTCATTGTTATAAATGAAATATATTAATACTATGGGAAGTGCATCAGGACAAGAAAGTACACAATATCGTTATATTGGTCATTATCATTATAGAATCCTATTGTTATATAGGATTTTCATTTTTTTTTTTTTTTTTTTTTTTTTTTTGTTCATTTGTGTGAAAAATTTGATTATTTTTGTTGTTTTTCTTACAGTATTTTTGAAGAGCTTGTAATGGAATCTGCTATGGTGTTGTCACCATCTGCTGAGATTGTGTCAGTTTTGAATGAAATAAGTGATAGGTGTGTCAGTGGAAAGATTGGTGCAGAAGAAACACCTGAAACTGAACAAGCATCTATAGAGGAAAAAAAAGTAGAAGCAGGATGTGAAACTGTGGTTTCTGAAGAACAAAGTGCATCACTCCCATCTGCATCAGAAAATGAAGGGCAATGTAATAATGACAAAGACAAATCAGTAAATTGTGAATCTCTTGATTCTTCCATAAGTTTGACACCCGTACCTGAACCAGAATCATCAGGAAAGAAACAAAAAGATTCACCAGAGATTGCTGAGCCAAAGTTTGCTCCAGATTCTAATAATTCAAATGAAATTTCGAACCAACCTAGTGAACCTATCAATAACTGCTATTGGTTGGTATTTATTTTGTTAATTGCATTATATTTATTTTGTAAGTAATACCAACCCCCCCCCCCCCCTCTGATTAAACACTATTATTTTGCAGAATTCTGGTGCTATAATAAGTTTGGTGTTATATCAAATCGTGGTTGAATCCTTGGAGTCTCTTAAGATTTGTTCACTGAAAATTTCTGGCATTAAGTCTGGTTAGTGCCAAATCGGAAGTCCTATAATTTGGTTTGGCTGTAGGCCTACAATGCATATTTGCAGTCATGTTCTAATCATGTCAGACTTCAATATCTTAGTGTTTCCGGAAATTATTTCTTCCAATCATCGAAAATCTAAATTATAAAAAATATGTTACGCTGGTTATAGATATTTTTTCTTCCTTCCTACACGGCTATTGCAAAAGAAGTAATTCACTATCACTTTACCTACAAGATAGTGAGGTGTGTTTTCCAGAATTATGTTGTATTTGTAATTTCTATCAATTCTGTGTTTTTCTTGTGCATGTATGTGTTCAGAAATTACTGCCATCTACTTTGAAATCATTATTTTGCTGGTTGTGACAAGATTTTTTAAGGGGTAAACTGGCTCCCAATTTTTGTCTTGAAGTTGGAAAATCACATAAAATCAACTTAAGCTAACTATTAATGCCCCAGATTCAAAACTTGGCTTTCGCAATACAAAGGCACAACAACCATACAGAAAGCTTAGGATGCACTGACAAAGTTTTGAAAATGTGATAATTTGCATGAAGTGAAATTATACATTACTAAATACAATAAGCCTACATGTCTAATTTCAGTGATAGGTCACATGGAGTTACCCCCCACCTATATTTATATATTACACTGAACCAATTTTGACAAAAGTTCTGCATCTGAAATGCAGAAATTACTTTTCTTATGTAATGTGGTGTGCTGGACACAAATTTGACCGTAAAAAAGCTGTATTAGCTACGGTTTTCCTCTGAAATTGCTCATTTAGTACACATATAATAACGCAATACAATACATTAAAACACAACATAAATATATGTAGTCCTACAGAAAAATAACACAAATATGTAAAAGCTTCATCAGTATATAGAGACATAACATTAATGTATATAAAAACCCACCACATACATAAAAACACAGGTTGGAGAAAATCAAATCCTTTAAAAAATTAAATACAGATGTCTACACTGGTTGGGACATGTTCTTTGGTACTGTGGATTGCTGTGAGATATGATGGTAGGCAGGATTAAAGGGAACAGAGTCACCTAGATCTCAACATTACTAAATGGCACAGAATATAGGCCTACCAGCCATAACCAATTAAAGAACAAAGCCCAAGACAGAAATGAGTGGTGGCTGCTCTCCATTGGGGCAAACCTGTCTTAGGACTGATGTACCATTGATGATGCGTTCATTTATCAGCGTCTTACATATGTAAGACAGGTTTGCTGCCACTCATTTCTGTCGTGGGCTTTGTTCTTTAGTTGGTTACAGCTGGTAGACCTACGTTCTGCGCCATTTAGTAATGTTAAAATCTAGGTGACTCTGGGCCTTTCCCTGGGCTTTTTCCCTTTAATCCTACCTACCGTTATGTCAATCGTATCCTTATGTCCAGTACAAGCACAATCCAAAACAAAATAATATATACAGTATTTTGTTTTGGATTGCGCTTGAACTGCACATAAGGATATGATTGTTCAACGGTGGTCAGCCATCATCAATGTTGACCAGTTTCCCTGTGACATTGTTCTATGGTCCTTACCACTTTTTTGCCATATAATAACACTCATAAAGCACTTTTAACTGTTAACAGGGTAATGTCTCAAAAAGAAGAGCCACTAAAACTTTTTCATGGTAATAGTCATGTTCAGCAGGTCAAAACCATTTGGAATTGTACATTTATATGGACACAGTTTCATTGTTGTCCAGTTATTAAAAACAAGTGTAAATCCCTACAAGTCAATACCTACAGAAAAAGTTGGTTATTATGTTTTTTCAAATCTAATATAAGGTGTTTTTTTTGCTTGTTTATTTTTTAATTTTACCAACTGTTTAGGTAGTCACAAAATGTTGTGCCAAACATGTAAAAAAAAATTTGTTCTCTAAAGTATTTTTACGTTATCTGTATGGTTTTAGCTAATCCAATAAGAGAATATTTTTGTTTTTGTTTCATAATTATTCTAGTGGAAATGCCAGAAATTTGAATGCAGTTGAGCTGCAATGTGCTGGTTGTTTGAAATGGTTCCATGAAGAATGTATTACCATTCCTTTGGGGTAAGAAGTTTTCATCTTTTTTTCAAATTTTTATCTTTTATACAATTTATTTGCCCTTGTTATATGAATGTTATATATTGAGACTGGTCCAATTAATCCAGGGGATGCACAACCTTTTCAGTTCATCGGCCAGATATGCGATATTTCTACGGCTTGCTAACCAGAAGTATACAGTGACCACATGATGAGTAGTTTAGAGGATGTTCCCGTAATTTTGGTTGTCCCCACCTTTTCTATGTCACATATTTTCAATGAAGCTTACTCTTGAATTTTTAATTTTTATTCTTCACTGAAATCAAGGATTGAGATTATTTTCATAACTTATAAGTTATATGATTAATTGTAGGCCAGGCCCGTCATTTCAACTTTTTATGGGGGGGGGGGGGAAGCGAAGAACATGTACTTAATATATTTGTATACATATTTCACCCTGTTTGTCCAATTTTATTGTATTTTTTAAAGCCCGGGGGATTGGGCCTGTTTTACGCATATAAATAAATACTGTAAACTGGGGTGACTTTGTCACTTTTCCCTTGATATTTTCTCTAATACTTTGTCTAGGCTTCTGGTGATTTTACTAAAGGTAACCTCACATCTCCGCTTTCAATTTCTGGTTTTAAATTAACTTATGATAAAAATGAAGGAAGAGGGAATTTTTTTTGCATGAAAAAAACTTTTCCCCCCTTGGGGGGGGGGGAATTGCATGCATCACTTTTTTTGCCTATAACTTTCAGGATACAAGTCAATTGAATTCCTGTTGTTAACTTTACTGGAAACTTTTCCAAAAATTATTTTTGCCCAAAATAAATTTGTTTTTGAATTTTCAAATAAAATTAAGGTTTCTGACACCTAAAAAAACAGTTTATAGACATTTTTACTTTCTTTAGAGCATTTTAATTTTCTGGAACATAAACAAGAATAAAAAAGACCCAAAAGTTGAAAAAGTAAGGCTCATAAAAAATATCACTGCATAAATATGGATGTTTTTTTGGTTTTTTTTTTTTTTTTTGCTTAGCTAAGCTACATGAAATCAATAGGCTTTCTGGATATTATGCCAAGGTGAACAGGAAAAAGTGATGTTTCTCTCTACCGGGAATCGGACCAGTCAGTGCGCTTGCCGGTGTGCAAGAAGTCCTGGGTTTGATTCCCAGTAGAGAGAAACAACACTTTTTCCTGCTCGCCTTGTCATAATATCCAGAAAACATATTGATTTCACTGTATAAATATAGCATTAATTTCTTTAAATCCAATACAAAGTAGCTGTCACTGCCAATTGGTCGAGGTTTCTTGATTTTCATTATGATTTAGGTCCTCTGATAACAAATTTCATCGGCTGGGTAAGGCCACAAGTAAAATTTACCAACTTTCTTCATCGCCCTTACACATGCCTCCCCCACTATGATCGAAAAATCTGTGAGCATCTGCTTGTTTCTTATCACACAAAGAGCCTCTTCAAGTGTTTCATTTAAGTAATTGTGGTAGGGTCGGCCACCCAGCTTCCACATGTACTTATGAACCATTGCTGGAACAATAAAAAATAACAAACTAATGAAAGAAAGACAAAGACGCTGAAAAAACAGGTGGCACAAAGTTGCCACCTGAATCACTATTTTTTCAGTTTATGCATCATTTTTCTGCCAAAATGCAGTATTTTTCGATTCAAATAGGTATTGCTAATCCTAAATAACTTAGAAATATTAACTTACCTAGTTTCCAGGAAACACACACTAGCTGCACCAGGAGAGGCTTACACGCACTTGAAAAATTTCATGTAAATCACAAAACCTAAAAAATCCTCCAGACAACAGCTGGCAAGACATGATGTAATAAATGTGGTCAGTGAGTCACTTAAAGCTCCTGAATCGGCATGAAAATTCTTGAAACCGATAGTTCATCCATACGTTCCCAGGAAGCACTTGTGTCTTAAAATCTGTGAATGCTATGTAGTCAGAATTGTGGCACATAGCCACCCCAGTTTACAGTATATTAATTGCGCATAATTTCCATGCTGTGGTTCTTTACTCAAATCGCATTTTAATTCATTGTGATTAGCAGTAGTGCTTCATCTCCCGCATTGCTGATTTTTAAGTGATAAATAGTAACTTTGCATGCCTTTGATACCTTTTCTAGCAATACTTGGCTATGCCCTGTTTGAAACCTGATTTTCTCTATTTTATATCAAGAAGAAATATGGTCAGCCTAGGTCAACAGTTGTTATAGTAACACCCTTCCCCCTTGTCCTGTCGAAACATATATATATATATATATATATGATATTGAACAAAATATATAAGGAAAAATGTGTATAATTGATAGTTTTCTACCGTGAGACCTTTCACAGGCTGTATTTTACCTGCAGGTGAGATGTGCACCCCCTGAATTAATTATGGGTGCTAAAAATTTTTAAGCACCTAATTAGATTTTTGTGGCCATCAATAAATAAAATTTCCTCATGCTATAATGTAAAGCTCGTAAAAGCTATACGAATTCGAGTTGACACTCAATTTAATTGATGAAAATGATTAGCCTTTTTAAATTATTAAAGTTTTAAAAAAAATAACTGGTGAGATATGAAGCATCTAACAAATTAGGAAATAAATAGCTCATTGTTTGTGAAAGAGGAAGCAGTTTAACCTTTTCTCAGAGAAACTGAATTTATGTATGTGCAGATTATACGCCGTTACAGATTATATATGCAGAAAAATCTCTGTAATTTAGTTGTTACACCAACAAAAGTAATCCTGGGTAAAATATGGTCAGCTGACTAAAAAACCAATGGACTAAAATGTATTAGTTTCATTATTTTTCCTCAATAACAAATTGACAATAGACCAGGGTCTTGAACATTTTAGGGGGAAAATGGTTTCTTTTTGTAATACTTTTGTTTCCCACTTATGCCTGTATACTTATTTAATATTGTATAAATTGTATAAATATAATTTATTTAATACTTATAGGTATATTGAGTGTTCATAAAATAACTTTGCCAATGTACAAGCCCCTTGCAGCCCCAAAAAATTAATGAATGTGAATGAAATGTGAGATATTGATGTTTCAGAGTATGCACTCCAGAATGAGAAGGGAAACAAAAATCTAGTTCTCGCAGTTATGGTTACAGCAACAAAATTTCAAAAAATTTGAATAGTGACACTCTGTTTTATGTATTGCAAAATGATTGGCACAGTAAAAGCCATTAATGGCATTAGAACGGTACCTGTAGCATGATAAATGCAGGTGCTATATGCAGACAAAGAAACATGTAGAAACGGCCATTCAAGTCCCACTATGAAGGGTCAGCGCACCAACCCTTTAGTCAGATTTTTTTCTGTCTGTGTCTTGTGTCAGCATTAACGAGGCTACGGGTACCATTCCAATGCCAGTCATTGTTTCTCAATCACTACACACATAAAAGTAAGTGTAGCTATTTGAATTATTTGAAACTAACTATAACCCCATGAGAGCTTTCCTTTCTTTTATTTCCAACTGAGCACAACTCCAGCAAGGTTCATACAAAATTTCCTAAATAAAAATTTCCTAAAAAAGGAGTTTCAAGCAGTTTTCAAGGAGGTTTCAAGTTTTACAGCAAAAAAAAAGGGGGGCGGGGCACATGAAATTTTTTTTTATTTGCCAAATGTTTGCTCTTCTCAAAAATATAGACGTAGAAGTGGTTCAGAAATTACAACTCTTGATTTGTTACCCAGCATCATAAGAATTCATAAAATAATCAATCTACATACATACTTTTCTGTTGTCACCAAAGTATTCTAAAACTTTGAAGTTTCGGTCAAAAATATAACTCATAACAGCATCACATAAATTAAAAAATTCTAAAAGTGATATTCATTCCCCTTACCCCAATTATTCAAAATAAAAATCCACAGCTGACAAAGATTTTTCTTACAAAATTATATTTGCAGCAACTCTTTATTCACCTCTCGCTCAAAGTGGATCAACACATACACAAATTCTTTAAAATGAAGTTTTTCCATTTTCCTTCTTGTTTTTCAGTTTACTCAGAAAGAAATTGTTGCAAAATGAGAGAAAATTTCAGGACATTCCACAATGTTTGGCGATTTATCACTCATTATTTGGCGACATTGGCAATTTAACACTCGTTACTTGGCAAAATTTACAAATTAACTCTCATAATTCGGCGGACTAGCTCTTATTCGTGAAATGAATTTTTTTTTTTCCACGAAGCATCCGAATTTGACGCAATGACGATTGACCATAGTAATTTCTGCTGCTTGCAGTGGCGACTTTTTCTTTTCTTTTTTTGAAAACAAAAACCGCGGTCAGTTGTTTAGATACACAGGACTAGAGTAAACCATCTTCAGCTGTACGATCAAGGATATGATCGGGGTTTCACGATGAAAAGCCTGATGAAGGGCCGATAATTTGAATAAAGAGCTGCAGTTACCACAATCCGATTTTCGGGGACAAAATCCAGAGCGTGGGAAGTCGATTTTTTTTAGAAACAGCTGGAAGGATTTTAAGGGGTTTTTAAGGGCCCTTAAAAAGGAAATGAAAATTAATGACTTTTTAAGGAGTTTTTAAGCACCGTACGAACCCTGTCCAGTCCTATAGCCATGGTGGGCCATTTACTGCAAAGTGAATTGTGCCAGAAGTGTATGTGCACCTAACAGTTTGAGTATGTGTCTAGTGTAGTGTCTGATTTTTCAGTGCTGCCATCTATTTTTCAAATCATGAGTGAAGTGTAATGATTGAATATTTGTATCGTATGCCTGTTGCTCTCAGTGGCAAGACTTTTTAACGGGATGATCAACTCTCATTCGTGCCTCAAAGTTGGAAACCACAGTAAACCAACTGCAGCCAACCACCACTGTGGCTGTAGGATTCGAACCCGAGTCCTCGCTATGCAAGTCCATCACTATGATCACCACAAACTGTTAGAGCTAGATCTTTGTTTCTTTCTTCATTCTTAAGCACATAATTTGAAGAAGCACTTATATCTCGAATTTCATTCACATTTGTTTATTTCAGCAGCCGCTAGCATCTTGTACATCAGCAAAGTTAGTTTATGACCACCCTGTACTTGTATTGTTTTTAGAAAATGTTTACCTTTCATGACATATTACACATTCGTATGCAAGCTGTGTAACCCATCTGGTACAGAAACATTCTCAAAGAAACATCCAAGTAAGAAGAATTTTTTGTTTTTTGTCTTTTTTACAAAAAAAAATTGCAACACATCCAAAAGAATTTAAAGTACCAATAAAATGTTTCTTTTTAAAATTGAAACCATTGAAATTTGAATGTGAATTCTCTGCTTTGTAAACTTAACTTTATTTAAGCTCAGCCATAATAGTTTCTGAATTTTTGCATGATTACAGATTTCTCGCAAATGTGTGCTACTGTTCTTGCTAATTTGACTCAACAGTCGAATGCTGGTGGAGGAAAGTCTCGATCATTGTTTTCGAAAGATAAGGTTAGTCAATTCATGGAAGAGTTATTCAAAATGAACCACCATTTGATATGAAAATTCACATGAGTGGTTTCACACCACATTAAATTTCTTTAAATGAAGGGTGCACAATCTCTGGCCTACGAGCCAAATGTGGTTTACTAAGGGTTTTCACTCGACACATAAGTGTTCCTATGTGTAGAAAAGTACCAATGTGCATAGCATGATACCTATGCTAATCATATTTCCTTCATAAAATTACAAGAAATTAAGATCTGTATGGGAAAATTCAAAACATTGCCAAGTATCACCAAAAAAAAAGATTGTTATTTATCACAGAAAACTCACTAGTGGGAAATTGAGGGCTACTATACCACCACTTAACTGTACAAGCACCGCATACACATTCCATACGGAATTCCTAATGAATCGGAACAAGTTCTGTATGTATGTACATGTTTTCCTTTGGGAGGTCATGTTCTTCCTTTTGATGTTATTTCATCCATCCTCCTACGTTTTGGAAAATTCACCCTTTTGTCTTTCCTCCTTTTCATTTGCATAACTATTCTTTTTTTTTCCTCCAGAATTTTTTTTCAATCTGAAACATATATCTCTTCATTGGTACAATAGTTTTTTCCCACATGTCTTGACCAATTGTCATTCAAAATTCCCAGAATTCAAGAACCCAAGTTGTCTCCAAGGAGGGCAGATACTATTCTAACCACAGCCCAGCTTACCCCAAGGTAATATATACAAAAAAACAAGGTTCTTTGTGCAAGAAAACCTTATCATGCTCTAGGCAAAGACTGCAAAGCAATAAAATTGACCAGACTGCAACAATTTTTTGTCAGCAAAGTGAGCCAGATCAGTATTTGCCCCTTTTTTTTTCAGTTTTTGCTTTTTAGTGGTTCTGTTTTAGTTGGAAAAAAACTATTGTGGTGCCTGGTTTTTTAGTCAGTATTGGAGTGCCATCCATTGTGAGAATTGGAAAGAATGGTGTTATCAAGGGTGCATCAGCAGGTGTCTTCCTTTCTCAATTTTTGAGTCTGGTAACCTTGTCTAACAAAAGTATAACCTATTGTCTGTCTTCTTCCATATTTTGAGTAAAATGGTACATGCCTGAATGTATGAAAGTAATGGATGAAGCTGCACTGCAAATCGCAGGAAATTAAAATATAATTTATGAGAAAAATGTTTAGTTTCACAAATATGTGACAAAATATTGACCAAAATCAATTATGAAAATCATAGTCACAATCATCATAATATAAGTTATGAAAATAATCTTAAACCTTGACTTCAGAAAAGGAGAAAAATTTGAGCATTATCTTGCTGAAATTACAAAATCTGGGACATTTTTATTTTTAAAAATTGGGACAGCCACAATTGCAGGAATGTCCTATAAAATACAGGTCATGTAGTCACTCTATATATACACCAGTTTCAGACTCACATGGTTTGAGTGGTAAGAATATCACATATCTGACCAGTGAACAGAAAAGGTCGTGTACCTTAGCCTTGATCAAAGTCAGTCAGTCTTGGATTTGATTGGTGCCAACAGTTTCTTTTATTCAAATAAATTATGTATCATTGGTTTATTTAAAAAGAAAGTCAAGTATTGCTGGTGTTTCTCTTCCAGGATGTGATTCCTTATATTGAGACAAATTGGGAATATCTCACATCAATGCACAGGAGAATAAAACAAACCTGGCACGCAACTGTGTATAAAGTTATGGTAGGTATTTTACCTAAGTTGTATTCATAAAGAAAGCTATGAAATAAATTTTAAATTGCTTTTATTCTTGTTTCTTAGTGAATATTTTGTCTACCTATTGCAATTAGAAAATTCTTAAGTATAGCCACAATAAACCTTTTGTCTGTCCTGGATTTCATCCATAAGTTACTTGACCTTAAATTGCAGTAGAATCTCCATAAATAGTTAGAGGTGAACAGGACGAAAGCTGCCTCGGATTACTGAAAACTCTATCCAAAAAAAAAAATTACTTTTGGGGGGGGGGGGTCTTAGACCTACGCATTGGTGCTTACCTATTTTATCAAATCAGTGGCTTAGTTCAATTACATTAGGGCCACCAAGACCAGTTACCTCGTTATGATGGAGGCTGATAGGAATGTAATTTTTTTTAACTGTAAATTTACTATGGGGAAATCTGCAGAAAATTCTAGCGTGAAGCCCTAATGCAAAATATGCCAAAATCTGTGACACATGTTGCAGTACAATCTCAGGAAGAATTTTAAAAGAAGAGCTTTTTTGCATGGGAAACACTCGAAATGAATTTCTACTGCAGAACATTTTCATTCAACTGAGGGCTGGTTGCAAAACAATGTAACGCATTCTGCTTTGGGGGGCATAAAGGTCCACAGAAGACCATGGCCTAGGGATCAAGATCCCCCCCCCCCCCTGAAAACTGAAATTATTCGCATTCATTGGAAGAATCAAACAAAAAGAAACGAAGTGCATTCTTGTCTAAAAACAGATCTGGAGAGATATTTGAGGACCTTGGATTATCCGGAACCCCAAACTTGCGAGACTCTGATTATTGGGACTAAAATAAAGGGGAGGAGATATTTCTATACAATACTGTAGGTTTAGATTTCAATCAACTAGTTTAAAATCTTTATTTAGTTGCAGTAAGACCTCAGTATAGCATCACCTGTAGGGACCAAACAAAAGTAACTTACAAGCATAGTGTTTTAATAACAAGTAGGCCTAAGTATGATTTCACAAATAAATTCATGCTCTGGTACATGTGAGAAAATGGGTAATATATCGAAATTTGTTTTGCACACAAAAATTGCAGGTTAGTCTAGAATTTATAAAGAAGTATATTTTGTTTTTTTTTTACTTTTTTGAAACAGCAAAGAAGCAGACAATTTGTCTCACAATGGTCGTGGTGTATTTAATGAAAAAATTATTCATTAAGAAATATATATACATAAATTTTTATAACTTATGTTACATCTGGCTATTTAAAAAGCACGATTGCTTCTCCGTACATACCAACTTTTCTAATTGTCTCATAGCTGTCCCATAAATGTTCTTTGATGACCTCAGATGTTAATGGAAGTAACCTTTTGACAGTTCAACTCAAGAGAAGTTTTTTTTATGATTTATTTTTTCCTCGAAGGGGAAGTTTTTTGCTTGGTGGACATCTTGTATATGATCGTGAATGCACAGTATAGATATTTTTTAAATGGGATATTTCAGCTCACACACCTTGTGAGCTTGTCTTGCTTATCCAGTTGAAACTGGATTTCTATTCCGAAAGTCACTGTTTGCCTTCCCAGATGCTGGTCTATACCTTCTGGAAAATTGGGTATAAATCACTTCCAAGCAAAAGAAATGAATGGAAGTATAAGAAAACCCCAATAAAAGCAGGAATGTCTTCTCCCCCCCATGAGTTATGTTTCTGAAAGAACAGAGCATTAATGCACATACTTCAAGAAGACTTACAAGGTGACTTTGTGGGCGGTTTTGGTAATTTGAGCATGGCGTTAAACACCGGAGAGCTAAACAAAGAATTCCAATTTCCATAGGCTGAGATTTTCAAAAACTGATTGTATAAGCAGAGTGACCCTAAAAACCATTGACATTATACCAAGGTCTTACTGTATTTTCATTGCTAGCAATGAAACTTTAACTCGATAGCTTGTGAAACAAATGCTCACTGCTTTCTGGACAACTCGGTAACTGTGCTTAGGCCTATATGAAGTATCTTTATGTTATTTTGTGTTTTTGCTTTCTTTCCTTTCTATTCTTACTAATGGATAATTTCATAAATAAATCTCTGAGATGTTTAATGAGGTTGCATGAATTTATAATCTAATAACATGTCTGTTATTTAAGGTGAAAGATAGTGATATGTTTGTGTGCGATGAAAGCAAAACTGATGAATCATCAAACAGTGATCCCTTATTTGGCTTGGCCAACCAGGTACAAATCATACACATTATATTTTCCTTACTATACCGCATGCATTTCAATTGATAGTTATAATAATTATATTTTTTCAATGCTAAAAAATTATTACCAACATCAGGGTGCATACATTATTAAAAACCCAATTTTCAAGGTTTGTGTCACTTACAGTGATGCTGCACTTATATTAATTTTTGTTTCCAAAAACACAAGCTCCAAGAAATTTAATGTGGAAGTTTTAGTGTAACATTCAAATATATCAAATAATTGAATAGCATTTCATCTGTTCGTAATATTAACAAGCATCACCTATAACAAATATCTGTTTGAGGAGTATGGGAAAGTTATTGCATGAAAATTATTTTCATTCTGGGAAGCTGGTGGATACTGAAAGCTGGTCAGATGTAGCTTTTATGTTGAAAAATTTTTGTTTTCTGACTGCAGCCTATATTACAGATCGGCGAAAAATATGGTAGTTTGAATTAAACGAAGTCTGTCCATAATGAAAGCGAACTTTTGAAAGTTTGTATGATGTCATTGAATCAATGCACCCTTCTTTTATTCTTTATTTACTAGCACCATATAAAAGGATTCTTCATGATGTACAGATGATATACAGTAAAACCTCCCAACAATGGCCATTAATGGGACCATGAAAATGTGGCTGCTATTGAGAATGGCCATTTTATTTCTGAAAAAAAGAACCAATTAAAATTTATGATCTATGTAAAATGTTAATATGTTCTGTAATTGATTATGATAATTATACAAGATTATAATTATTAGAATGTATGATTATATTGACACTGTAGTATTATAATAACTGATTAATTGAAGGGCCACTACTAAAAGAAATTGGGTGGTTCTGGTGCCCGAGCACAGGACCAGACGGGGTGCAAATCTCACCCTTTAAACTCTCCAACATTACAAGGGTGTAATGTTGTAACATTACCAAAATGTGTACTTGCCCCGGCTGAAAAAGCATCTAGTTGCAGCCCTATTAATTTATCTACAGCGCTATTTTGACATCCTAAATTTAAAGCTTGCAGTGGTGAGGTAGGACGCAACAGAAACGACTTGGCGAGAAAAACTGATACAGACCAAGATGGTGTACCAGCAACACCCCAAAAAAAAAGTTATTTATTCCTACCCACAATCAACTAGGTTATGCATGCTCAACCCATGATGCACGGGTCAGATGTGACCCTCTGAGTAAGCTGATGTGGCTTGTGATCTCAAACCTAATTTTGTAAGAATGAACTAAGTGGCACATTCTCAGATCACATCAGTGACTCTGAGCACATTTACAGACCTTTTTAGTGACCAGTGGCACAACTACAGATGTGACTATTCAAGTGACTATTTTCCCCTCTCTACTGCCTTCAATGTATCCATCGATCATTTATACTCAGGAAAATAACGCGTACTTAATTTTTTTCCTCTTATAATTTGGGGGATTACTTGAAAATCAGGAAATTAGCTTGAAAATTATTTTTTTCATAGTGATATACATTTTTTTTCTTCTGACTCCATGTTCAAAGTGGTCGTTGTTTGGTGGTTACCTGTAATGTTTAGTCTATGGAATGTGTTTGTCTTTACTTTTTGTCTTCTTTTACTTTGATTTCCAACAAAATCTGGCAGTTGTTCGAAGGTGGCCAAGTGAGGGGAGTTTACTGTACAACAAAATGCTATACGATGATGCCATAAATGGCATCATCGTATAGCATTTAGTTTTCAGTTGGTAAACATTTAAAAAAGGTTATCAAATTTCTTTTTAAATTCAGCAAGGTTATATATTAAGTTAAATATTAGGTTCTATTACTTATTTATTTATTTTAGTTCTGTGGTTTGCTTTTGCCTCAACACTTCTAAATTTCATATTTGGTATTTTATGTGTGACATAAAGCCACAAGCAGCAAAAAGCAAGAAATTACAGAATTTTTATGTTCCATTATAGGATTTGACAAAAATCGGTCCGTGTTATGATTCCTTGACTAGAAATACTTTGCCGAAACAAACTCTGGAAGCAACTCAGAATGGTAATTATGAATTTTACTTTTTGTCTTCTTTTACTTTGATTTCCATCTTGTGTCTACAGAAGAACTTTGTAAATCCCAAGCACCAGATCACATTAGAAATTAGAGAATTGATGCCTGAAATAATCTATACACAATTACTAAAATGGAAACAGGTCAACACAAAAGTTTTGGAAATTATACCAGGATTTCTAGCAACACCTAAAGTCCTGAAAAAAGCCATTCTTTTTGCCATTTTGTTCCAAAAAGTAAAGGCTGACTCTAGAAATTTGGCTGGCAGCTAAATTATTTTGCAATTTGTCAAGCCCTGGTCTACAGTAATTGACAAGATTTATGAATCATAATTTCTGGGAAGTGAGCTGGTATATATCTAAGTTGCATGGAAAGAAAAAGAGATGAAATAAAAAAAAAAATGTAGTCACACTGCACTCTTGCATGGATATTATCAAATTTTTACTTGTTAAAAACTTTTTAATAAAATAAAAAACTAATACTAATTTAAAATGGAATTAACATTCAGAAGTTTCCTATTTTCAACTTACTTTTCAAGGTTAATTATATAAGAAACTATAAATGGTGATTTTTAATTAACTCATTGAAGATTCACTGTATTTCTTGGAAATATAAGTGATATTAGTTGGAAGAAATAAAACACTTTTAATCTTTTTTTTTAATTCTCTGAATACTTTTTTCTTGTGAGGACAATGATGCTGTGCGCTTTCCTTGAACCAGAAAAGACACGATGAACACATGAGTTCCTTTGGAATAAAGGATATGATTTCACTCAAAACAAGGGAAAGTCTTCCTTGAAATTTCATCTGTTGATACCACCCTAACTACTAGTTTCCCAAGCTTTTCGTTCCATTATCCCCCCGCCCCACTTTCAAAAAAATTTTCATCTCATTACCTCCAAACTCAAGTCAACCCATAGTATCCTGTACTGAACCTTAAGCTTCTATTGCTCCCCTGGACCCTTCCATCGCAAAATTTAGAAAACACTGCCCTAACTGATTCTAACGGGTCTTGAAAGTTATGACTAACCTTTCTCTGAAAAGCTTTCCCATGAAGGTGGGTTTATAAAAACAAAGAAGCTGCTTTTTGTAATTTGATTTGCCCGTCAGAAAGTTACAAATAAAACTAAAAACTTGGTGGCCAACACGTAGCACAAGTGGCATTCCATGGTGTCAGGAAAGTCATGAGAACACTTTTCAAAAATTAATGAAAAAATTCCCTCCAATTCTTAAACAACCCTTTTCTTATGAATGATGGTCTTGTAGGTTGCTAAACCTATATTTTGTATGGTAGGCACTGTTAAAATAATAATTATGTAATGACTTTCTATTCAATGCATTTCTGTTTGATTTTTCATCTTTGAGCATAGTTGCTGGATGTCCCATGTGTATGAGATTAAGGATCGTCTGCATTGGGGACATGCATCATATAATACAGTTGCATTATATATCCATGAATTCTCGAGGGGGAGGAGCAAGCACTTTAGGTTCTCAGGCTTCAGTCTATGCCCAATATGGTGTAAGTAAGATGTCTTCTCACCAAAACTCTTTACTGCTGTTTTAGAAGAAGTATTCAGAAAAATGGATGAGAAAAGAATTGAAATAAATGGGGAATTTTTCAACCATTTGCGTTTTGCAGACGACGTTGTTGTTATCAGCAGTAATCCAGACGAATTAAAAGAAATGATACAAGAACTGGTGAGGGCAAGTATTCAGAAGGGCTTGAAAATGAGAATCTGCAAAAGACTAAAGTTATGTGTAACCCCTTTGCATTGAAGAGGACAATCTTGCTCAACAACAGAGATAGAAGAAGTAGAAAGCTATGTATACCTGGGACAAGAAATTACCATGTACAACGGAATCATTAATGAAATAAACCGAAGGATCAGGATTGGATGAAGTACTTTTGGGAAAAACCTGTGTAATTCTGAAGAGTCACGTGCCATTATGCCTGAAAAGAAAAGTGTTTAACCAGTGTGTGCTACCAGCACTGACTTATGAAGCTGAAACATGGACACACAAGCAAGACAATACAAAGGCTACAGACAACACAAAGGAGCATGGAAAGTTGTATGCTAGGCATCACAAGAAGAGACAGAAAACTAATCACTTGGATACCAAACAAAGGTATATGATATTATGGAAAAAAGTAAATGTCTAAAATAGAAGTGGGCTGGGCAAATGCAAGACAGGACAACATGGGCTACAAGTATTCTAGATTGGTGCCCCCGTGGTGTTAAACATCCAAGAAGACGTCCCCACGCAAGATGGATCGACGAGATCAGAAAATGGGCTGGAGTCAACTGGATGGCTAAGACAGAGCAAAATGGAAAAATTTAGAGGAGACCTTCATCGACCAGTGGATTGAAAATGGTTGTTGATGATGATGATGATGATTTAATACACAAACTGCATTGTGATAATGAAATTTATTGCTCAAAAATATATGAAAACAATTTAGAACTCAGAAGAGTGACAAACTGAACATTTTATGAAAATAAAAGGAATATTTTACAGAAACAAAGAGAATGTCAATATCCCGTAAAAACGAGATGTACGGTCTGCGTACTAGAATTCGTAGAGTGGAACGTGCATTGAAAATAGTCTTGACTGTGCCACAGTTTGAAAAAAAAAGGTTGGCTACCTCTGCACTACTAATTTCTTGTAAGTAGGTTCTGATACTTGTTGATACAAAACATTATAAGGAGTCGCATCTTCAGAAAATCCCTCTTATACTTACCCAAAATGTTGTCCATATTGATACCCAAATAACCAGATATATAGGTAGCATTCAGATTTTCTTTGGTTAGTCTTTCTTTTTGGAAATTGCAATAGTTTTCCCATGGTTTTGTCTAGTTTTAAGTAGCCTATGATGATCTGACTAAGTAGGTTTAATCACACAGCGTTTTGCATGATCAAATATATTACTGTTTGAATTCGTTTTTTTAGGCACAAATGTTTTGATTCAACTTGAAGTTGATTGTACACATGGGGAGTATAATAAATAATCAATAACACTACTAAAAAAAATTCATGTTCTTAAGCAAATTTGAATGCTTTTAGGGTATATTGGGGCTGCTGATTTCAAAACTAATGTTAGTTTTGCCGAATTGACTCTAGTTCTTGAGATAAAGTGAAAATTAAATTTCAATATTAATACATATACTCAGCATACAAATCACATTGTTTATGCATTATCTCAAAAACTAGAGCCAATTTGGTAAAACCAATGCCAGATTCTGAATCAGCACCTTAAAATCACTGGAATATCTTTGATGATTTACTGTATTTATTTATAATGCACTGTTTCAATGTGATTTGCACTCTGCGTATGATATTGCTATCGAAATTTAATTTTCACTTTAAATTGAAAACTGGAGCCAGTCTGACAAAACCACTGCCAGATTTGAAATCAGTTCCCCAAAGTCATCCTAAAATCACTGAAATATCTTTGAGAACAAAGTCAGTGTTGAGCAGTGTAATAATTCGAAATTGAATTTTAAATAGAGGGATTTTTCTTATTTTCCAGTGACTGTTTTCTCAAGTGGTAAAGGGCGTAGTACCAAGCGGAGATTTTTTGGTGATGGTCAAATTGCTGCGGGTGGTAAAAAAATAAAAAGGTATGACTTAGTTCTTTATTTTTTTAGGATTTTCAACACAGCCGCTCTTAAATTATTGTCTCATCCCAATCACACGGATGCCAATTGTTCATGACTCAAAAGTGTGTGATAGGGAATAACTTGCTGCATAACATTCTCAGAGCTACAAAGACATTATAAGAGCTCTTCGATATAAATTTTGTATAATAGAAATTTTTGAATCTGTATTTATCTTTTTTTTAATAATGTGTATATATTCATGTACTGCCTTTTATGTGCATAATAAAGCACCCGACACCCCCAGCCCCCTCATCCAAGGCAATGGCTAAAATTGATAATGGTTGATAGAGCCTGGGCAGTAAACAGTATGAAATGAGCATAACATTCTTGCTGCTTCCTTTGTACACGGGCACTCAAATGAAATAAAGTTTTATTTTGGAAGGAAAAGTGACTTTTTTTTGGATTTGAGTGAATTTGTTATTTTATTTTGAATGTTTTTGTAAGGTTTTCCTTAAAATTCTGAAGCCCATAAAAAACATTGATTTGCTTTGGTTTTTGAATTTTATCTGTGGTTATATGAACAAAGCATGAATGAAACACATTGTCTGATGGGAAATATTTTGTCGTGGAAAAAGAATTGAGATCTAATCAAATTTTTTTTCAAGCAGTAATTGGAAATCATTATTCAAGAATATAAATTTTTGTTCACATTTGGTTTTAGTGATTTAGTGATGCCAAAGTTACCTCCCAATGGCTATCCCTTAGAACATCCATTCAACAAAGACGGCTATCGATATATTTTGGCTGAGCCAGATCCTCATGCTCCTTTTCGTCAAGAATTCGATGATAGTCAAGATTGGGCTGGGAAACCCATTCCAGGATGGCTATACAGGAAATTCACTCCAAACAGTGTGCTTCTTGCTCTCCATGACAGAGGTTTGCATATATTTTTATTTGTTTTAATGCATTTATTCTTGTCTTTTCTCTTTCAAATATAATTCTGACCTATACAGACAATTTTTCTTAGGGAAATCCATATTCAGTCAAACTCTTGCTATTATTTCCCTTGGTATATAATGAGCAAAAATTTGGTCCTATTTCAGAGGATGTTATCTTATTAAATACAGGGTGAAAACTTGAGTCTGTTTTAGCTCAAACCACTCGTGAACTGTTGGTTATATAAGTATGCTTTCAATTAGAAAACGTATTCATATAATATGCCCATTTTAGATGTGTCATGTATTTTACCAGGAGCAGTATATATACTGTCCTACAACTTGTCCTACAACGATAAATCATTCAATCATAACATTTCACTCATAGTTAGAAAAACTAGTGGCAGATGGCAGCACTACACATAACAAGCATTACAGAGAAACAACAAAAACTTCACGTCAGGTTTCACTACACGTACACGCACATTCCCGCATGTACCGATTCGGCGGGGGGGGGGGTGGGCGGGGTGCATGTGTGGTGTAGTAGTAGTAGGTAGGGCCTCCAATAAATGGCTCGGGGATCCATGATGTTCTTAAGTCAGCCACCTCGTTGGGCAATTTGCCTGTTGTGGCGTTGTATTTGTATTTGTATACGAAGATACAAAATTTGATTTTTTATAGTTTTCCTGTCCTCTAACTTTGAATTAAAAAGTAGTTACCCTGTCTCTTCTCAGCCCCCCCCCCCCAAAATCCATGTTTCTAAGTCAATATCAGGGGGTTTATCAGCCTATATCAGGGGTTTCAAACTTTTCCTCTCTGTGACGGCCCTTTCCCCTTATTCAATGCTTACCCAGAAACAAGAAAGCTTGTTTTATTCAGCAATTTTTGAAGTCAAATGTCTCTGCTTATATTGCACTTTAGAAACGGTTTTTTTTTCATTGGGCTCAGAAGAGATAGGACAACAACTTTTTAATCTGAAGTGAGAGGACAGGGGAACTGCATAAAAAATTAAATTTTCAACCTCACAGTATACATACCTTTCTCCTGCATGACCACACCCTCTGGGGCACTCAGGTTATATTGCGACAAAGTTTGGTCATGCTCGGTTTGTTCAGTTCAGTACACATGGCCCCCCTGCTAGTAAAATAAATGGCATATCTAAACTGGGTATGTTATTTGAATACTTTTTTTCTAATTGAAGGTATATTTCCAACAGTTCACACATATAATTTGAGCTTAAATGAACTTCAGTTAAACTCTGTATAAAGTGAACAACATTTTTGGTCTCTTGAAGCCTGAACAGCATTTGCTGTATTGTACTTCATGAAGTAAAATATATGTATATGAATATTTCTCAGATCAAATCCCATTTGAATGAGAAAATATCTATGGAACATTCTTTCATTCTCTGTTTTTCTCACTTTAACAAACTTAAAAGAAAGGATCCTCAAAACCTATTCTTGTAAACCTAATAATAAGTATTTTTTCCAGCCTCTGAAAAGTATCAGAGTTAATGTTACTGATAAATATAATGTTAGGATAATATTTTAATGAGTCTGCCTGATTTTGATAATATGAAAAAATATATAATTCTTTTTTGTTCCAGCTCCACAATTGAAAGTATCTGAAGATAGGTTATCTGTAACAGGAGAAAAGGGCTATTGTATGATTCGCGCTTCGCATGGTGAGTTCTTCTCTTTTCAACAGAGGGGAAAAAAAGCAAAATAAGATGAATCTACTCTATGTTAAAGAAACAGAACTATAAGAATGAAAACGTTCAAATGAGAATTTTAAATCTGTTTGAAAACTCATTGTTTTTATAAAATTTTCTAAGAGTAAAATCAGGGCCACAACTTGATCAGCTGCGGTAAGCACATATTTTAGCAATCCTGTGCTGAGACCAAATTTTGCGTCTAGCAATTTACATGCTTACTCTCGAAAATTTTAATCAGCTTTTATTCCCATGCACTTGAGGTGCCTGGATGGGCCCCATACGTTAAGACGGCACTGCTGCTGTTAAAAATTAGACATTAAAATCTAAATGAAGTTGTTGGTTATGTATTTATATACAGTAAACCTCTCTTTTGCAAACACTCACAGGACAAAAAAATTTGTCTGTGAAAGAAGGGCGACCACATCAGAGGGGGTTCTTGTTGAAACTGTGGAATATAGTATTAACAATAACTAAAATGGTTCTTTGTAAATGCAAGAAATTCTGAAAATATAAGATGTGTAACTAATTATTGCATAGATGCACAGTTAAAATTTCAAAAGAAATATTGTTTGAAATTTATATGCTGGATTTACATGTTTTGGAAAAACTGATTAATCAATGCTTGGTGGGTTTTGCTGAGTATTCCAACTCTTTCTAAAACATTGACCACATGTGGCCAGTGGGCCAGCTGTTGGCCACCATTGGTATATGTCATTGGCTGAATATTCATCGATAATTTTTTACCCCATTCTTCTCATTAGCAGATTCACTGCACAATTTCTTAAATACAATTTCATGATACACAGAAAGGATCCAACTAACCATTTGAAGCTTTGAAGTTGATGAGTCCTAGTTCTTCTGCTGCTTCTTAAGCTTTTTCTTGTAGAATCACATCGGAAACAGGTAAATTCTTGCTGAAACAAACCAATTTTACGCAACTGCATCTACAGCAAGTCCTTCTGTCTTTGGAAATTTATTTTTCATAACTTGATTTCTATTTTTCAGCCACTCTTCTTTGCCAGTGAACCTTTTGTTCTAAAGTGACACTGAATTCATTTGCAAGAGCACGAATTCTCATTTATGTTTTTCACTGTATTCGATGACATCAATTTTTATTTTTTGGAATATCTTCTTTTATTGATCCACAACAATGATTACTAGAGTTGGCCATATTAAACAGCGTGAAATCATGTAAAATATGCGAGCACAACCAGCAAACTACTACTATTTCACCAAACACCAACTCTGGCCATATCGCTATATTGAAATTTGCTGCCGTTAGTGAGATGGGTTGGAAGCGAAGGCGCTGTCTATCGGTGATTGCCTCGAGTTCGTTACGGGAAATATCTTATCTATATCTTCCCTTGGGTTCGAACCCGGGACCCTGACAACAACCAGTAAACTGATATCAGAAATGCCAAACACATTAACACACTTCAAACCAAAATTTCATTGAAGAGTAGTCAAAAAGTGAATCAAATATTACGACATTTGCTGCCATCTAGTGAACATAATTTGAAACAAAATCCCAAATATTGGTGTCCATACAGGGGTTTTAGTCCAATGGAACAAATGATGAAAATGGTGTTCATGACCGCATCTGAGGGTGACTGTTTAGCAGGGGTTCAAAAGGCATTATTTAAATATGCTTTCTACCAGGACATTTTTACTTGGCCATAAAACTGTGGTGACCATTAAGAGAGGGTTTTACTGTATATATGTTGTGCTCTCAGTATATCATGCTTTCTCTGTCTCGATAAGCATGAGATAATGAGAGGTTGCTGCACTTATTTATGATACAAAAAACATAAAACACATAATTACAGTGAAATCCTGTTATAGCGCATTCCAAGAGACCGGAGAAATCTCTTTGTAATTACAAAATTTCATTATAAAGAAATTCTAGGTTTTTACATTGTTCCTATATAACCATATCTAGAGGGAATTAGAAAAGTTTTCATTAAAATGAGATTTTTTTGCTATAACAGTATTCATTAAAACAGGAAACTCTCGACTATACAAGTTTAAAAAATAACATTCTTGCTAACAGTGATGCAAGGGCTGTAACATATATTATTATTTTTAGTAAACTTTGTGTAAAGTTACGCTGAATTTATTATTCATTTTTTTAAAGCTTTGATATCAGACTGATTTTGATGTTTTTCAGACAGAGAAAATATGGAATACCTAAGAAAATGTTTTTTGTTTTAATTTATTTTCAGGGGTGAGCAGAGGTACATGGTATTTTGAGATAACAATTGATGACATGAGTGATGGGGCTGCTACTCGGTTGGGTTGGTCACAACCTCTTGGTAAGTTTGGTTAATGTGATGTTCGATTTTTTTTGTATCAAAAAATTTTGTGTACTTCACTTTCATTCTACAATGCCATTTTTCAATACACAATATTCGAGGTACCATAAATGATTTGTTGAGGTTGATCAGATGGAAAAAAAACAGATGAAGAATATTACTAATTTCTTGTCATAAAATTAATCATCCATTTCAATGATGAATTATCACATCACGACCTATCAAAAATCATGATACATATGTTCATATGCTGAGAGAGATTTATATACCATAATGATAACTATTGTATACATAGATGAATAATACAAATACAAATACAAGACCACAACAGGCAAAAATATTTGATGAGAGATGGTATAGCAGCATCTCTTTTGTCATTCTGTTTGTTCCTTTGCAATAAAATCTCTAGTTCTTGATAAAACTTTGTAAAAAATTATATATAACTTACTTCCATTCACGTTGCTGGAAGTTTGCAAAATATTCCATCTTATGGCCTCAAGACTTTCTCACAAAAAAAAGGGAACATGACATGACTTGTTTAAAACTAAATGAATATCAAAAGTTCTAGTCTTTTATACACAATCTTTAACCCTTTAAGTGGCTTCTTCTTCTTCTTCCCTTCTCTCCTCCTCTAAAGTCTATCTTAGCATTGACTGACTCAGATATTTTGTAATATTGATTTCCCAATTCAAAACTTTTTTCTATTCCCTTTGCTTTTTCATTTACAAATCAGAAGAAAACCTACTTCATTGAGAAAGTTATAGAATTTTTTAAAGGGTGTTAAAGTGATTTCTGCTGCGTTTTTGCTGGGGTTCCCAAACTTTTTTCACCCGCAGTGCTACTTTCTCTAATGAACGCTTATCGGTGGCTCCCCAAAACAGTAACAAAGAAATGCTTCGGAAAACCTTTGTCAGGGCCTGACAAAAGTTGACATCACAGTTTGAGAACCCCCTGTCTTAAAGGGTTAAGAACTAATTGCTGTAACTTTTTCAATTTAAAAAATTTGCCTTTCTGTTTCAGGAAATTTACAAGCTCCTCTAGGATATGATAAATTCAGCTATTCATGGCGCTCTCGTAAAGGTACAAAATTCCATGAGAGCAAAGGATATCATTATACTGATGAAGGTTATGCCCAAGGTGACACTCTTGGTTTTTTGATTCATTTACCTCCAACAAGCTCACTCGTACCGCTTCCTCTAATTTTCAAAGATAAGGTAAAATATTCTATTTTTTATTTGAAATTAAGTTCTTATGTAAGCATATTGAGTATTAAATTACTCTCTGTACACTTAAGTGTGTTAATACTAGAACCGCGGCACTTTCGGTATACCTAGAACCGCGGACTGGGTCAAATTGACCCACACTGAAAAAATGGTGTTTCATAGCAAAAACAAGAATTTATTTTCGATTCCTGGGGTTTTTCCCCCCACTCTTATTCAATGTTGTTCAATTGCATATTCATAATGGAAAATTATATTTGTTTATGAATATAAAATGAGCTTCGAAATTAGCTAAAAAATGATGTAATTCAGTAAAAATAAGATTTAGTATACATTATTTACTGTATTCAGTCCAAAAACATTTTTCAGTTAAATGAATAATATGACAAAGATGTAAAATAAGCATGTCAAATTGAGCATGAAAAAGTCTATAATATGATTCTGTCAAATAAGTATTGATTTCTTACTGATAAGTGGAATTTATGATGAGCAGTTGAGCAAATTTATTTTTTTCATTATTCTTGCACATTCATCGCATGTTGAAGTTGCACAGCCCATTTAAAAATTAACAGTTTTGTTTCCACATTTTTGTTACCTGACATCAGACTCGTTTATTTTTATTTATTACTCTTATTATTTTTATAGCTCACAAACAGTTACATGATCAAGAGCGCACGAACGTTTCCTTTTGCGCAAGGGTAACGCATATGGTGAACGCAGCTCTTCAATACGATTTTAGAGGAACTGCTTTCGAAAAATAGTTCTGGCCTTCTGTACTGCTCTGTACAAAATACAGGAATTTTTTTATTGTGAGATCCAGGACGTTGCAGAAAACGTCTGTGATGCCATCTTCTCAGAATATTTTCTGGGCATTTGATCGCTACAACAATGATCGTTACACTTTTGAATTGTAGTGTGAAATAGTTTCTGTGTGTGTGGAAGCTTTTTGGGGCTCTACTACTGCCAATATTGACTGCCAGATGAAGCGTGCTGAATAATGAAAAGCTTATATCATTCTTTCCTTGATAAATTGTCATTTTGGCATCATTGTTCCATACAACTGTTGTTTTACCATCTTTATTGCGTCAGATAATATTGCTTTTCGATTTTGTCTCACCGTCTCTACTAAGCTCGTATTTTTTGGCTTTTAGCTAACTTCAGTGTAGTGAAAAAAAGTGTCGGTTGAGGCATTTCTGCCCCTGCTCTCAAATGGCTTGATCAGTTGCATCACTATGTGCTCTGAAAGAGAGAGATTCGTTGGACGCTGATACTTCCCGAGATTTGGAAATCCATATAAAACGTATTTGGTGCAAGCCAGTATTTTATTATTTTTCTGTGATATCGTTTGCCTACAGAAATTTCAACTACACGTTTTTTCTAGAGTTAAACTTTTACACTCCCAAAATCTTTATTGAGTCCTGTCAGAATTCCAGGTATTCAAGTTTACAAAGGAAAAAAAATATTTAGCTCTAGTTGCCATTCCTCCATTGAAAAAAAAATAATCTGCTCTGACAATGAATTGGCTTTGACCTTGAAAAACCTTTATTCTTCACTATCTTCATTTAGAAATACTTTTTAGAAAGGGTAACCACTTCCAAGAAAATTCTACACCCCTTTTTTCCTATGGAATAGTACGTTGGGTCAAAATGACCCAAACCGCGGTTCTAGGTATAAATGCTTATAACTCCGAAACACGAAATGTGAAGATAATAAAATTTTCGTGAATTGATATTCATATCATATCATGAAAAGTCACAAAATTTGTTTAACATATGCTTATAAGTTTTCGAGATAAATGAAAACGAAGTTTGATTTTTTTTTAAACTAACCAATTTAGTAACTAATTTTGTACTAAACACTGTCTTGTCCTTTCCTTATCGCATTGTGTAATCCTTTCATTTAAACATTTTTTTTTCATCTGCCTAGAGATCACATCATTTCTGAATAACATAATAATTACATTGGACATTGCTTTAATTTCAGCCTCTTGTACGGTTCAAAAGTTTTCTTTATTATGAAGAAAAGGATGAGCCACAGTTGGAACTGAAGAGTTTAAAACCATTATCAGGAAGCATGGTAACACATTTTTTTGAAACTTCTGCCTTTTTATTCACGGCGTCACATTCATAATGCTTTGGAGCAGTGGTTCTCTGTTACTGTCAGACCAGACATGGCCCGGTCTTTGCTCCTTCCGAGATATTAGCCCTTTCTCGAAGGGGGCAGGGCTCCTTGTGGTACTGGGATATATTGGGGGAAGGGTAACGGAGAGCTGTGAAGAAATAAAGCTTCCAATTGGAATATGTAGGGGAAAAAAATATATTACTTTCAGAATACAGCTGATGATCTGAAACCAGAGAAATCTTAGGACTCATGTCCAGGGCCTCAACTAGAAACTAAAACTTGCTCTGTCGTTCAGGCCAGTATTCATTCACCCCCTTGATGATGCCCCCTTCACCACAATTTCGTGAGATGGCTATGAATAGAACCCTGACAATAAAAAAGCACCCTCTAGCCCAGGGTAAGCACGAATGCAGGGTGATTTGTGTGGAGGAGGTGATAGGCTCGTTGAATCGTCCTGTATTTTACACAGACCTATTTTTTTCTATACTATTCGGCTCTTGGGAAGAACCACTCCACCTTTTGAATCTGCCAGGCCCAGGGTTACAGATGCCAATCTTATTCTTTTGATTTTTCACCACAAATTTAGTTTTAACTAAATTTAATTCAGTAAGAGGGATTTCTCTCCGGGATAAGGGTGGGGGCCACGAGAAAAAAATATGGTCCAAAGAGGACCATGGGCTAAAAAAGTTAACCCATTGAAGACAATTTTGATTCTTAGAAAAAAAACACTACCAGTGGAACCACTCCCACCATTTATTAGGAAAGAAAAAAATTATAATGTCGAATGGCAAATTTTCTAACCAACCAGCGTCAATAAGTTAAGAAACACTGCTTTGGAGCAATGAGTGAATTTTTTTAGGAGTGGGCCAACAAACAAAGAAAATTCTGGCAGGCCGGACATATTCTGACTGGTTCATAATTGGAATTTTTTGTGATAGAAGTGAAGTAGTGGGATGTGTTGTATAATTTGCAGACTGTCATGGTTTCATTGCAAATGAGACACAATGGTTTATCCTTTACAACTGTGAAAAAATAAGTATATTTTAAATAGCTTTATGCATATTTATTTAGGGTGGGCTCTATTTTTTGCATATGCAAAAGTTTTAAAATATAATTTATATTAAAGTTCTAAGTTATATTTTGCATATGCAAAAAATGGAACACCCCCCTGAAATAAAATTTTGTACACTATTATTTTTAAATCTCCGGCAGGCGGGATGGAACCTCTAAATGGGCTATATCTGGCACAGGATAGTTTGCCAATCACTACTTTAGAAACAGGACATACAACATCTGTTCAATAATCTTCTATCAAACTGTATGAAATCATGTGTCTTTTTGGAATGACTATCATGTCCATGAATGAATATTAGGAAACCACCTATGGAAGATGATCCCTGAATCACATTGCAATTATCTTTTTTTTTTTATACACTATTAAACTAGGCAAAGTTTCTCATTTTTGTGATAATTGCAATTATCATTCACTTCTTGAGATATGAGCTTAATTCTAGAAGCTACATATTTGATTCATGAAAAAAAAATTATGAATTTCCCCCCATTGCTTATTTTTGAAGTTCTATTTTGGTAGAATAATGATTCTGTGCTATACAGGGAATTTCACTTTCAAATTTTTCTATTTAAAACTGTGATAAATATCTTCATTGAAATCAATGAGATCATCTTGGCTCTATCTCTTCCCAAGTACATTAGTTATGGCAAAAAGCATTTGGGAGCAATATTTCTTTACATAGAGCTGTAAAAGCCTAGTCTGCTTATTATTAAATAGGTTACAATACGGTGAACTTTTTTTTAATTATAATTTTTTTCCTACATTTTCTTAGATAGAATTCTATAAGAATGGAAAAGCCTGTGGTGTAGCCTTCGAAAACATCTATGGGGGCACCTATTTTCCTGCTGCATCACTCTACAGAAATTGCTCTGTGAGAATGAATGTTTTTTCTATTTTATTTGCATAGTAAAAATTTACAGCTATAAAAATATTTCGCATTCTGTGGTAAAAATTGAAGAGAAGGGAGTCAATTTATTTTTTAAACTACAAAATCTAAAAAGTGATGTTGAGAGCCCCCAACTTCGTGCACCGTCTGATGTGAAGAAAAAGTCTTTATATTGAATTTTAACCTGATTGCTTCATTTGCCTGGCATATTTTAAAATTCCATTTTTACCTTTGCACCTCGAAAAGATTTGGGTACCTAACAGAACTTGACAGCTCAAAATTCTATTGTGTTTAAATGGTACAGTAAATTCTAGATTTTACCACAGTGAAATAGTAATTTGATAGAATTATAACCATAAACATGGAGACTACCTGTCAAAAATTTCCTTAAAATGTGGGCTCTATATTCAAAAAATTCATAACTAGTTATAATAATGTGTGATTAATGATATATTGGTACAGTCTGACCTGCTCGTAACAAGCCCGCTGTTGACGAAAGTCTGGATTTAACAAGCAAATTAATGCTTTTATTTGTTACAATGCTAGTTGTATAGCAATTTTATCATTTTTAGCGAGAAAATTTTTTATGGTAGCTTGGATTTAACGGGTGATTCAAAAGGGATATATTGAAAAAATAAATAGAAAAATAAAACAAATGCAAAAAGAAAACCACAAAAGTGTTTCAGTTTCTTTCACCAATATTGATAATATGGAGATAATGTACTTTGTCGAAGATAATGCTCTTGGTAGGGGAACTCTGCCAATCAAACTTGGTTCAACAAAAAGTTTACCACCCCTTTGGGCTTCCTGTCAATATATAGGAACATTAAAGCATCATCTAGAAGGTGGAAAATGTAAAGATAAGAACTTACAAATCCGAATTTTGAAAAATGGCTGATTCAGCCTTCGCCCAACTTTTAATTCAGACTCCATGTGTTTGATTGTAAGAATCATCAAAATTTTTTCCTTTCCAATGTTTTAGCATGCTCTAGACATTTCCCCCCCCCCAAAAAAAAATTGGATAAATAAAATAAAAAAAGCAAAGCAAAAATAGAAATTATCAAAAAAGTTACTAGAAAAATTATTTTATATAACAAATATCAATATAATCATATGTATACTGTTATATAAGGGCTTTATTTCCAAAATTTTGTTTTTGACCGTTGAAACAGATAAGAAGCTTGTTTTCAGAAAAAATGCTCGCTGTTACAAGCAGGTGTGACTGTTACGCTTATTTTTAGTCTGACCAAGATTTCCAACAAGCTTGATATACCAATATTAAAAATCATAACTATGATTTTTCTGCATGTATTTTAAAATTTATTTTTTTAGGTCTCTTTCAATTTTGGTCCAAATTTCAAGTTTCCACCTACCAAGCCTTTCAATGCTGTGAGCATAACTTCATTAATCTTTTTTTTTTCATATTTCATTGCTTACAAAATAAAAGCTTTAAGTCCAGTGCCTATCCAAAATTGCCTCATTAATCAGCAACTGGATTATGTTAAAATTCATATCATTTATGTGATTTGTATCTAGGTTAAGAACAGAATGTGGAATGAGAAGTGGTTTATATTATACATATTAATACTAGCCTAGATTTCAGACATTAGCAATAAAATTGCTAGTTTTTTTTTTTAACTATATTAATATCGTGTAAAATTTTAATATCATATTGATTTCTAGATGCACAAGGCTGCTCTTGAAGCTATAATAAAACAGAGCATGACAGATCTTCTATTTTTCACTGAGAACAAAGGAAAATTACGGCTGGACAATATTTAAGTATTTGTATTGAGTTGTCAGTTATTTTTTAAGAAACTTTAATAAATTTTTTTTAGCTTTTAGTCTGAAAAATTATTTTTAGTACAGTCAATACTCAATTTCATGAACCTCCAATTTATGTATTGTTCCTCAGTCCCGAACAGCATGCCATAGAGCTAATGTTAAAATCTGCTTCATTTCATAAATTCTCATTCCTATAAACTCTGTATTTTATGAACTCGTTTTCCTTCTATTTATTCTTCTAGCTGCCTCCGAATTCATTGTAACCAAAAGTAAAATTCGATTTGAATGTTCTACATGTCTGTAAGAGATATAGAGTTCACCAATTTGTCATGAAAATCCACATTAAATTATCAGCAGGGTTGATCATGAAATTGAGATGCAGTGACAACATAATTCACCTTTTGTGTATTAATAAGCTAATCTTACCTTATCAATAAGGTAATTTCTGAGTCAGGAGTATATCCAACTCTATTTCGACTAACTGCTGTTTATTTACTTTCCTTATTACAATTTCAAGAAAATGGAAAAGGTTGTGCTTGACAGTGGATGAAAAAAAGATTTTAAAAGAAATTAATGTGTGAATTCTCTTACTAAGACAGAAATTGAAAAAACATACCGGATTCCAAAAAGTACATTGAGTACTCAAAGATCAGCAAAAGATAGTTTCTATTGGAAAGTGGTTCTAGTGGCATTCCACCATCCTGCAAATATTTCAGAGCTAAAAAAGACACTTGCTGTTGACTGAGAAAAATGAGGGGTAAAAATTCTAATCAACAGAAACTTTTTAAAACAAGCCAAATATTTGCCTTATTGTTAAATATGGAGGATTTCAAAAGATCAGGTGGTGGCTGCAGATATACAAGAAAGGGAGGAAAAAGTGCAGCTGTGGATACAAGTCACCAATGAATAGGAAAACTAAAATATTACAGTGAAACATACAAAAATAAGTGATTTATTTTTAGAAATTGTCGAATAATCATGAGCGATTCATTTTATATATATTGCCTGCATTTTTTTATTAATTTCTCCCATTTACAAACTAAAGTCTGTATGGGTTCGCAAAAACGAGATTGCTTGTGTTCAATTGTAATTCTTATTGCCTTCAGAATATAATTGAGCTTGTTTCTTTGAATGCTCCAGCCAGAAATTCTACCATAAATTTTCACACAATAATGATAAATATTATGTCATGGTTATACAGGACATTCATGTTTCAATTGACAAAAGTTCGCCACTTTCTAGTTGACACAGAATACCACCATTGTTTGAAAACGCATTAGATGGTGCATCATTGGAAGACTTTGTTTCCATTGGCACAACTAAACACAATAGATCCTTTCTATCAGTTTGTAACTTTTGTCTCACAACCAACACTGATATATTAATTCAACACATGCATTGCTCACCACAGCTTAAAAATATATATATCACTAAAGTGACTCTGTAGCTGCTACATAATTTTAGATCTAAATAGCATAGTGTCTCTGTATTGGTTTTTATTACCTCTGTGAATTATTTATCCTATTTCTGTTAGTCTGTGAAATTGAACTATTTCACTGCTCTGCAGGTGTAAAAAAAAAGATGAACGCTGCTATAGGTCATGTCTGCTCTATTTATCTCCAAATAATGTGATCACACTACACTCATTAAAATGTGTAACTTTCTACCATGATTTCAGTTACATGTTAAGCTTTTGTTTGGTTAACTAATAATGTATCTGATAAATTAGAACAGCATTTCTTAACCTATGGTCTGCATGAAGATTTAAAAATTTAATTCCTATCTAAAAGTTAGAAATTTTTCAATTTTACATGAGTTCAAACGAAAAAAATCAGTCTACATACTGTAGATTAGCAAGGTTCGTACAGTGCTTAAAAGGTCATTAATTTTCATTTCCTTTTCAAGGACACTTAAAAACTCCTGAAATCCATCCAGCTGTTTCTAAAAAAAAGTCGACTTCCCCCCGCTCTCGATTCTGTCCCCGAAAATCGGATTGTGGTAACTGCAGCTCCTTATTCAAATTATCAGCCCCTCATCGGGCTTTTCATCATGAACCCCAGATCATATCCTTGATCGTACAGCTGAAGATGGTTTACTCTAGTCCTGGGTTTCTCAACAACTGACCGTGATTTCCGTTTTCAAAAAAAGAAAAGAAAAAGTCGCCACTGCAAGCAGCAGAAATTACTATGGTCAATCGTCATTGCGTCAAATCCTGATGTTTCGTGGGAAAAAAAAATTCATTTCACGAATAAGAGCTAGTCCTCCGAGTTATGAGAGTTAATTTGTAAATTTTGCCATATAACGAGTGCTAAATCACCAAACATAGTGTTGAATGTCCTGAAATTTTGCAACAATTTCTGAGTACAACTGAAAAACAAGAAGGAAAATTAAAGAATTTGTATGTGGGGTCATTCAAGTATTACGTCAGCATCGAGGGGGGGGGGGTTCGGATTTGCTGACAAGGGTGGAGGGCTGCTTACGTCATCAACTACCCTTTTTGAAGATATGAAATATTCTAAGCTGCTGACAATGGGGTCAAAATGGCTAAAAATCTGCTTAAGTAATACTTGTTGATCCACTTTGAACGAGAGATGAATAAAGAGTAGCTGCAAATATAATTTTGTAAGAAAAATCTTTGTCAGCTGTGGATTTTGAATAATTGGGGGAAGGGGAATGAATATCACTTTTATAATTTGTGATGCTGTTATGAATTATGTTTTTGATGACAACAGAAAAGTATTCTAAGTGTGTATGTAGATTGATTATTTTATGAATTCTTATGATGCTGGGTAACAAATCAAAAGTTGTCATTTCTGAACCACTTTTACGTCTATATTTTTGAGAAGAGGGAAAATTTAACAAATAAAAAATAAATTTGCATATGTGCCCCACCCTTTTTATTGCTGTAAAAGTTATGAGGTTTGCCATGACTGCTTGAAACTCCTTAATTTTTATTTAGGAAATTTTGTATGAACCCTGATTAGTGGTCCACTGAACTATTTCAGTTACTTTAGAGGTCCAGAAACACAGAATTAGAGTATTTTAATTTTAAAGGGGGAAAAACACTTTGTTTGATAATCATGCAGCTAATATACATTTGTCTTTGGTGTAAAAGTTAAAAGATTTACAAATCTGTATTATTACCATTGGTTGGTAATGATACAGATATAATCATATACACTGCCTGGCCAAAAATAAAAATGGTATAGTAGAACTTATTACCACATCTCAAGAGAGTTGTTATGGACTAGAATCAATAATAAAATGAAATCTGGCAAGTATGTAAGTGTACTTAATGGTCATATTTACCCACCAATAAACATTCTTATTGCTAAAGTGGGTGGCATGTTCCAGGATGTCTATTAAAATACATGCATCTGGAGCTGTATAAAATTGGTTAAAAGAGCATCATTTGGCCACAAATTATCAACTTCCAAGTTAAATCCAATGAAGGATCTTAGTGAAACACACTGATGCAAATCTAGGTAAAAATAGTTGAAGTATTGCGCATGATATCATAAAACTGCCATGACAAATGTGTGTTTGTCAAAACTATGCAACAAAGTATCACAGTGTGCGACTTCTTTTTTGCCCAGTGTATAAATCCATTGGAATTAAAATAGTTTCAATGACTATAGTCACACATCAATTGTAGGCATAAGAATTCTCTTTATAAAAATACAACATCGACTGGTCTAACTGTGGAAAATTGAATTTGGAAAAAGTAATCTTGCCTATCTAATTCTCTTACATCAGTGCTTTCTCTCCATGCATTCAAAATTACTCAGCAGTATTACAATGTAAATATTAGAATTCATGAAAATGAAACAAAAAATGTCTCAAGACTGCTTTTATATACATATATATATATATATATACGTGTGTGTGTTTACGCAAAATATGTACATATAAAACATCTATACAAAGATTTAGCAAACAATAAAACTTCAATTTATAAAGATGTGACACGATGGTTGTTTTTCTTTTATGGCCCCCGAAAGACTCTTGAGAGCTAACTAAAAGTAACTTCAGCTGGATGAATCACGTATAGTTTCATTGCTGTTGGTTCAACAGACCCAGATGAAAACTGTAGATGTAATCATAAAGACTGGGCCATGACTTATGTGGTAAATTTGTGACATTCGTGCAGTAGCTTTCCAAAAGCATCCACAAATCACCTAGGAATGAAAATATTGTCAGAAATTTAAAAAAAGGAATAATAGAATGCATGTTAGAAATTAACCCTATTGAATAAATTTTGTATATAACTTGGTGGGGATATTTATAACAGACATTCTTGAGTTTTTCCAATTTTTATAATGTTTTGTATTCCTTTCAAGATTTTCATAAAACTTATTTAATAAAAAATAGCAAAAGATTTTTTTTTTCAATCAAATCAGCCATATTTTAGCACGTTTCTCAAACATAACGCAGTACAATTCTAACAGTAATAGTTCTAAAAATCTAAGACCCCAATTATCCAAGCAACTGTGATGACACAAATCCTAACATTCGAATGACATTCTGTTACCATTCCTCAACTCGTTTATAATATCAATAAATTAATATCTTCAACAGACTGAACTTACCTTGGGTAATACAGAACTTTGACGTTAAAAGAAATAAAGCCATAAATAGAGGAAATTACGTTTACACAAAAAATTAATTACAGTATATAGCAGTGGTTCTTGACCGTTGAAAGCTCACAGTCTGGTTGATTATTTTGTGAGCAGAAGGCCCGGTTATACACATGACTAATGAAATATAAATTGAGAAAGGAAACAAAAACAGAGCAAATCACTCATGGACCAGTCTGATTATGTCAACAGGAACTGGTGGTTGAGAAATACTGCTTTATATTATGATCAAATGAATATAGTAAAAGTTACATGAAATACTATAACAGTTTTTAGAGTTTACACCATTTCAAAGATTATACTCATTTTTAAAAAAAAATAGTCTTTTATCATCACTCTTAAATGATTCAGGGAGCACTGTGGTACTCATGAGCAGCAGGTTTAAGATGTATGTCTAGCCAAGAGTCTTCTAACTTTAATCTTAATTCTTATCGCCTCATGGCTATGCTAACCCATAAGATCTTGTGTGTATCAGAAACTTATACCATTCCCCTGATACATCCCATCACACCCCCCCCCCCCACAAAGGGTGATATCGTTCATTTTGGGAAACACGGGGACCAGTCTAACCTTCACATCCCATAGAGCTCTAGCTAGACTTCTTGGCATTCTGTGAACAAGTTTATTGGGACGTTTGTTCATCTATATAGCAAACCACAATTTTAAAATAGATAGATGAAAAGTGCCTCCAATAATGTGAAACTCTACATTAATTACGGCTTGGATAATTGGGATTGAACTGTATTTAAATTTATATATGATATGCAATATTTCCCACTTAATAGCCGCACTTTGTTTTTCCATTTAAGAAATTTTCATCACATGGTCTTGCCAATGTCCCAAGTAGAGCCCATTATATATGCACACTTATTAGAAACGATTTTGGCAATACATACCAACAGTCAATTTTTTAGTTTCTATAAAAACGTGCATGTCTTTCAGTTCTTGTTTTAGCCTCTCATTGCCAAATGTGAAATATAGAATTCCCCTGTTTGTCTCAGCAGCTGCCATCAACTGAATCAAGAACTTCAAATAGGGATTTCCTTTAAATGCTCCACAACCCCAGTTCCCAGTAGCCACAGCAGGAGTTTTATTACATGGAACATTTTTTGTATGAAATCCAACATATGCCTGAAGTGATTTGACAAAAGAGCACATCAGTTAAGAAATAGTCAGAAAATATACTGAGAAAAATAATTGTCAATACAGCAAACTTTCAAAAATTGTAATTCAACTTAGTTTCCAGTAAATATGAAAAGTCATCAAAACTGAAAAATTGTCACGGGACAATTTTTCTATCATGTTACACAAACTGAAACAAATTTTTAAAGTAGCCCATTCTCAGGTTCTTTTTGGTAAATATGTATAAAATTTGATGAAGATTAACTCAAAATTGTAGAATTGTATTGAGAAGACATACACACACAGTAAGGAAATAAATTTTATGTTGGATTGGATTTTTTTTAACGCAACATAAATTTATAACTAAAACAATCATTCAGTGCAACCTAGATAACTTCACATTTATTATTTCCATGGTTGTCACAATACTTAATTTGATGGGGGCGGGAACCTCTCAAACTTAACACATGACCACTACATGCAGCTTATGTTGACTACGATTTATACTCCATTATCAAAAAATTAATTTTCAGAAATTGCTCGTGCGTTGATCAGTTAAAAAATTTTATGACATTACTCTCGTGTTTTGAAAATTTTGTTTGTCATTTGATTGATTGCTAGACATCGAAAATTCTCCCCCACACCTTTAGGTTACTTCCTATTGTTCCTCTGTTTAAAACTGGAAAATTCAACCTGGGGACTATGAAAGCTACAGACAGATTTGAATGATTTCTGAAAGTTTTGAGCAAAAGATGGTTGAGAAAACTAGATCAAAATGGTTTGTGAGAGGAGGAAAGTTATTTTGGGCAACCGCACTGCTCATTCGCAAACAACAGATCTTCTGGAAATCAAAATATGCTTTTTCCTACCTAATTCAGGATTATTCTCTACACAAAAACTTTTCATAGAAAATTGCAGATCAAAACATTTTATGAATTTGTAGATGATTTATAGAATTGTTCAACAATATACAAGCACGTATACATATATACATGCCAACCTTAGGACCAAGCCTCTCCGTAGTGGCAATGTATCAACGAGAGAGGGCCCAACCCAGGGACGTCATTTCAACTTTTTCCGGGGGCGGGAACAAAGATCATGTACTCAATGTATGTATATATGTGGTATTTAAAATACGTAGTATTTAAATTAAGATAATGACACGTAGACTCAGCAGCAATTCCATAATATCAAGAAAAATGGCTGATGATAGCTGCTGCCACCCTTTGCAAAAGACAAACCTCAACTGATGCGAGTATACGGGTTTCTTCTATGCACTCCCAAGCAGACAGCATGACCTATATTTACATTACCATTCTCAAACACGTTCCAAGAATTCCAAAACATCGGGGTACATCCAGCACCACGTACATCAGGGAATGTTTCTTTCTATGTAGAAATACAACATATATATATATATACACACACAATTTTTTGTGTATTTTCAAAAGCCAGGTTCCCCCCCCCCCCTCTCTCTCTGAATGACGGACCTGGCCCAACCCCATTTTTTCCTCTCATGACTATTTTAAAATTTCAAATCAATTTTCGTATTTTCTTCAACTTGACCATATCGGTGATTTAGCTAGCTCTGAAGAACATTTAAAGTGGCCTTTTGTTTATGTTTGGGCCTGTCTGCTATGAATATTCCTCACGAAATCAATGAAAGTTCTTTGATTTTTTGAAACAGGACGTTGTCGTTGCTTTGCCGTGATCAACATCCCTCTTCTGCTTTCTTTGTAGAAACTTATCCATGAAACATTATGAAGGAACTTGATAAACTTTTTTTTTTCCAATTTTTATTAAAACGTTTTTGATATAAGGGCCATCTGGGAATTCAACTTGCGGATGTGCAGACAACCAAACAAAGCAAACCTTTACAACAGCTGTCAATACCGAGGTTGCTTCACTTCATTTGAAATTCATCTTTGCGTGACATCATTTTTTAGTCTACAGCATAATAGAATTCAGAGAAGTCTCCAATCAACAACAAATACTTTTGAAAAAAACAGATTTCCTTAGTTTTTTGCGATTCACCATATTTTTTATGGTAGAAATCTGTAGAAACTACTGACATTCTGTAGTAGTTGACAAGTATTATACATAAATGAATTTTAAAAACTGTCAAAGGTGAAATGAAATTAAACCTTGCTAACTTGACATGCACTTAAGTTTATTTTGCTATCCCCTTGGGGTATTGAGTTACCAAGGATCAAATGTATATTCAATACATATGTATACATAACAGATGAAAACTACCTAAGGATTTACAGAGAGAACACACCAATTTAATTGTCTCAATGAATAAAAATTTGCATTGAAACAATTTATTTAAAATAAAATTCACAACAGAAAAAAACTCACTTTATTCAATTCCCTTTTTATTTGTGGCATTTTGAACTGTTCTTCTACCCTCCTAAAATGCAGCGCATCAATTGCTACCACTTGAGTACATCTGCGACCCAATAAATCTCTAGAATGTATATAAAAATGTATTATAAACACCCCAATTATTTGCAAACTATGTGATTTTTTTTTAGAAAAATTCAAGCTTCACATTAGATTTACATTACAAGCAAAATGTGACGTCTGATCAAATGATGCTTTTCTTTAGTTAAAGATAATCTAAAAGTTCATAAATTAAAAAATATTACATAAGCTAGAACATACTCGCCTATTCCCAGATTGGCACCTATGTAGATAAAAAATATATAGTTTGTCATGTGACAAAACATTTTGCTGCAGAAAAAAAATCATAAAAATACAGAAAATTGGGGATTTTTTAGGGTGGCCATATGACCCGCTTTTCTAGAACATTCTTGTATTTTCTGTAATATTGGCCATCTCGACTTTTCCTACACATAGAAAAATTGTCCTGTTTCTTTCCAAATTTTTAACAAAGCCTTCTTGAATTTTTACTCTTCACTGAAATCAATGGCAATGTTAAATGTTTCTTTCCCCTGTGGAATTTTAATTCACTGATTTGAGAAGTAGCACTTCATTTCCCGCCATTGGAGATTTTAGAATAAATAAAAACATTCAGTTTTGCTATCATATTTGGTGACAATTGACCATATTTCTTGAGAAAACATGCAATTTCAAAGTGACCAAGGACTGAGCGATTTCTTTAAAAATTTTAATTTCTGTGAAGCACAATTTGAGGATTTTCCCATAAATATACGAAAAGTCAGAAGAATCTGGTTTCTTCTGTGTGATTTTGAGATAAGGCCAAAAATCAGAAGCATTGGCACATATGAGCATTTTCATATTATAGTCTAAAAATCTTGTGCTAAAAAAATAAAAACTTCAGTTCAAATAAGATAACTGATTACATTCATGTTCTTTGGGGAAAGGGGGGGGGGGGACAAAATATAATTTTCTGCATAGCAATGCTTGTATACAACCCTCTTCTTTGGCCCACACATAAAACATTGACAAAACATTCAGTACACTTACCGACTAGTAGTGTCCATAAAATCACCATCCCATGAGAACTCATCTCCATATCCTGTGTATTTGTTGTACTGTTCAACACCTTAAAAAAAAATTTCAGTCAAACAGCTTGTTTAATTCATAAACACATTATAGCATAAAATTAGCAAGGCATATATTTTTTAATATTTATACCAGGGGTTCTTGACCTTTTGTGGTCCACTGACCCCTTGTGTTCACAAAAGTAAAAGCTATGGCTTTTTTTTAATATTCTAAAAATAAAGTAAAATTTTTTTCAACTGGACCTCCAAGAAGTTAGCAGACCTGTAGTTAAGAACCTGATTTATACAATTTCCTTCTAGAGAAGGGGTTCTCTAGAAGGGGGAAAGGACCTTTAGTACCTACAAGGTGAACCCCTTGTGCCAATAAAATGAAAGCCTTAGACTCCTTAACAAAACTTTGGAACCCTGGAAGGATCATGTGATCCCTTGGGTGTGATATTTAGAATGTGATCTGTAACTGTGATGAGTGTTTTGTGTTGAATAAATTTCAAGTACAACTGGGAAACATTTTTCCGCAAAAAAAGCCGACCATTAAGAGGTTTTAATGTATATTTTAATAATCAATATTTGCAGACATAGGCACACTATAGGAATAAAATAATCACATGACCCTGAGAACACTGCTTTAGGGGGAATATTACAGATGTTGAAAGGTTCAGACAAGCAAAGAAAGAAAACATCTTTTTTTGTTAATCCAGTCTAAATAGCTTTTCTGCCCCATCCATATAATCCATAAATGTCTGTCCCAATGTAGGATGGCTACATATTGGCATTGTTCTTTTCTGTTGCTACTTACCCATCCATTCTTCCGGGGCAAAAAAAAGAATGAATAGTCAGAGAGAGAAGAAATATTGAATGTCACAGCTTCTCCAAAGCCTAGATTTTAGGGGAAGGGGGAAATAAAAAAGATCTCTGGAGAATCAAAAACATCTGTGACATTCACCCAATTTTTGTGCCCGTTCAAGTATTACGTCATCATCGATGGGGAAGGGGGGTTCCGGATTTGATGACAAGGGGGGAAGGGGGGTTTGGATAATGCTTATGTCATCAACAACCCCTTATGAAAATATGAGTTAGGATTCTGAGGGGCAGAGCTGTTGATGAAATTTTGCTGACAAGGAGGGGGGGGGGATCAGCGTTTTGCTGATGGGGGGGGTCAAAAATGGCTAAAAATTTGCTTACGTAATACTTGAACACCCCTTTTTTGGGACTTCATGACTTTCCGTGATAGTAGACACCCTGTTATATTACAAGTTCCACTTTTTCATAGGTCCAGAATTATTGTCAAAATTTTTATTTTACGTTCCAGAGGTGTGGCATTTTCTATTTTTTCCTGAAATTAAGAACATTCCATATAGTGACCAGGACTGGAACTAGAGAGGGGGCAGAGAGGACGACTGCCCCGGGTAGCAAAATTTAGGGGGGGGGCAGTAGTTTTAGGTGGGAACAAAGAACACCACACCGTTACAAAATTATCGAATTTTAAAGTTGTGGGGGCAACAAATTAATATTTGCCCTGGGCTGCAAAAATCCTAGTTATGGTCCTGATAGTGACCGTTGACAATCGGACTAAACATTATGGCTTTTGTGGTGGCAATATTCACAAGAGATTAATTGCATTGACGTGATTGTCAGAAATGAGATAATTTTATCTAACTAAGGGGTTCGAGTCAAAATGGATCGTGTAATTGAGGTTGTGCGTTTCGAATAAATAAAATATTTTAACATTAACTAATAATAAAAATAGATAAATCTATTATATCTATTTTATATGATACATCTATTTATCAAGGCACAGTAATGCTAAATAAAAGCTAATATCAGTTCCAATTTCAGAGGCATTCCAGAGAAGCGTGCTTAACAGTGTTTCTTGTCCCCCTCCCCCTTATCTAGAAGCAAGAAACTTTGCCTTGATTTTTGAATATTTATTTTTTTAGTAACGTGATCTTCACGTATTCCCAAGGGATCAGCATATAGTGTACAAATGTTTTTTATGAAAGGGTGGATTCTTGAACCCACAGGGGACCATCTGCCTCCTACTTGTGGGATTTCTATAGGTTGTTCGAGGGTATCGTAATGAGTTGGTTACATTGATGTGTGCCTGTTCAGTACTTTGAATAGGTTTTTTCTTAAAACTATTTTAGGGAGCCATGGATAAACGTTATCGTAACAATACAGTAAAAGTTTGAGAACCACTGCTTTACTACCCTCCCAAACAATTAATAAATATGCAATGCACCAATCTCCTCCTACGTATGTGCTTGAATCCCGTATACCCAGAACGACTTTCAACACATTCAATGTCTTCTTTATGTCGACGCCTCTGATACCGTCCACTATAAGCAACACGGGTACCGACAACATTCATAACAACCCAATTTTCAACATGCAAGCCGCTACGATGTGTACTAATTGTATTTAGTTTTTATGTCACCATATCCAAAGCAAATTCATGCCCCATAGAATACCTTCATGTATCAAAGAGTCTTAGGGCTCCCCACCTCCCATAAGGATTAGTGAACTCATCATCCATCTTTGAGCAAAAAATAGGTTTGCTTCTATAAGTGATGTGTCCGAAATCATTAAAAAGAAGCAGGATAGAGAACAGCATAGTGATAATACTGACGTCACACTTTTACTTAAAAATAGCAGATGAGTCAAGGCTGGTATTTCGAGGAGCTCTAAAACGAATGTTTCAAACCTGAAAGGGTTTCATGTTATTTATCCTCAATTTTTTTCTTTCAATGTATCGCAACCAAATCAATTGATGGAATTAAATGATTAATGTTTCCTTCAACTGCCGAACTAGGCACAAATTTAATGATTTTAACAATTTATAGGTATGTCCTAAAAAATTTTCGGGAAAGAGTGACTGCTTTTTAACATTTTGTTTTACCCATGCTGACAGGTATTTGGTTTCGGGGGCAGGGCCGTAACTACGATTTCTGCCCAAACATTATTCAGTCGCCCCCACAACTTCGAAATTCTATAATTTTGTAACAGTGTTCGTTGTTCCCACCTAAACTACCATCCCCTAAATTTTGCCATCCGGGGCAGTTGCCCCCAACCCCCTCCTCAAGTTCGGCACTGCTCAGAGATTCAATAAATAATAGAAATTTTTTGCTTTAGTTCTTTTTGGACACCATAATCGCATAACAACAATATTTATTTCAATACGTACGTGCAGAAAAAAATTGGAGTTAAATTCATAAAATTTGTCATTTTGGCCCGATATTCAAATTTTTACGAACACACTAGTGTCAGGGGCATACGCAGGATTCATCACTGAAGAGGCACACAGGATTCAGAGGAGAAGGGCCACAAGTAGTCTTTTTCAAAGAATTTGAGTTTCTAATCTACAAAAAGGATGGTATTAAATTAACAAAAATTGGTTAAGGTAGCATAAAAAGTCATTTTCATTTGATATTTTTTTTTTTTTTTTACAAAAATATTTAAGAATATTTCAGTTTTTGATTGTCTCTGGGAGGGTGTAGAATGGTACCCTAAGCCTCCCCTGTATATATCTCTGAGTAGAGTTGATTCCTCCTTCAGTGCCCTTTTTTCCCAAGTGACCCACTGATGACAATTTCTCATAAAATGGCCTGTGAATTACTTTCACTGATTCAGATCATTAATCTATTTGCAGCCACACACCAACGTCGTTGAAGAGGATATTTGCTCTAAAAATTCAATGTTGTTGCTGATTGATTGAAAACCTGAATTTCAGGATTTTTTACCAATCAGCAACAATGTTTCATTTTAGTGCATAAATATCTTAGCCCTAAATGATACACTCTAAACATTCACTGTGCTTGCGCATGATTTTCAAAAAGGGGTGCTGAGATTATCAATTTGTACATATTTCTGGTGCTTTGCAGGAATTTGACCCTTCAATAAACGGTCGTAAATAATAGTATAATTAGTATAAATATAATAATATATAATTTTGAAAATACGCTCTATCATGTACAAAAAGCGAAATATGAAAAAAACTAAAGAAATATGCAGACACAGAAATCAGAGCCGTAATTATAGCATTGGTTGATTATATTAAGTATTGGTCTATTACCTTGTTATTGGTCTACCTATTACTCTATTATTGGTCTATTATGGTATATTATTGGTCTATTCGCATTATATTATAACAAGTATTAGTCAAACTATGCAATACCTGTGATAATGAGGCATTCAGATTCCAACAGGCATTCTGTGAATAATCTGGACACTATCAGCTCGGGACAGATGACAAACCTGATTTCTTCTTGTACACATCCTCTGCTCAGTACACCACCTCCCACATAACGATTAGCAAAATCCACCTATAGAAATGTATTTGGAAAAATTGAAAATTTTGTTTTTTCCATTTCAAGTATTACATTATTTTTTATAATAAAATAATTTTATGTTGAACAATATTTTTTTATGAAAAAATCTACGTAATTTTTTAGACGACAGAAATACAGTCGATCCTGTTTATAACGTTCTCTCATGCTTATAACGTTTTTCCACTTATTTTTATGGTGTCTCACTCCTTAAGTAATTTTCATTATGATTTCCTGTTTAAAGTGTTTTCCTGCTTGCAATATTTTTTATGATGTTTTTTAAAAATGTTATAAGCGGGATTCACTGTACGTGAGATTATAGTAGAACCTTTGGGGGTGGAAGAGTCCAGAGTAACCTGGGTTAATATATGACAATTCCAGAAAATGTAAAAAATAACTGTCTGCGCATCATAGGTAAATTTATTGTGTCGGATAGCTTTTGTTCATACATATCCAACTCTCTTACCTCATGAGTCATAAATATTTTGAGACAACTCTGGCTTGTCACAAACATCACCACCACTGTTTTATTGAACATCTTTGTCTTCTCCAGCAAAATGACACCAGAGATAGAGACTCGGACATTGCTGTCTGAACCAAGCAAAAACTGCTTTGAGCTTGTTATGTTTTTCTCACAGGCAATTTATTTTTAACCTTTGAGTCTGTCTTGGCACAATTCTATCATTTATCAAACACCATACTCCACTGCGATTCTATTAAAATTTGATTTACCATTTTTGATTCCATTCTTTTTTTTCCTTTTTTTTTGTTTTTGCTTTTTCCTTTCCCATTTACAGTACAACTGTCTTCCATTTGGTACAAGAATTTGCTGCTGGACAGCAACAGTGAAAAAAGATATGCGGCCAATCAACATTGGTCTGACCATATGCCTTGGTTAATCATGGTTTTACCATAATATTGAAGTATCAGCATATCATAACATCAGGAATGTCCCAAAAAAATCATCATCAAGTCTTATTGACTAGACCAGAGTTTCTCAACATTTTTGTCTTTCCAAAATATGTGGATTGTGACAGCTTTTATAACAAAACTAAATAAAAAGGATGGGTAGAGAAATTGTTCCTAATTCGAGTGGGTGGGGACATCTTTTAAAGTTACCAGGCAGATAATAATTTACAGAAGAAAAAGGTCTGATGTAACTTCAGCTTGGAAATACAAACAAAATAATGTATTATGTTTTTCATTTAAGGTGGTATGTATTTAGCCCTTACTTTGCCACAGAGATAACAACACTACTTGAATGATAACATTCAGAAAAATAGTAAAGTATTAAATTTTAATGCAATTACTAATGGTATAAGTGAGACGCTCACGAATCATTTCAAACAAAAAAAGGGGAATGTAATGAACTGCTCAGTAGTTTTTGAAAGCATTTTCTTCAGCAGAATCACTTTCATGCAAAAAAAAATTCTTCATTGAGATTTATTAAACACATAACACAGAAAACTTACTTGCAGCATGCCATGCCCTTGGCTCTCTATCACACCTTTAGTGCAAATGACTGCTTCTTTGATATCTTTATGAGAGGCGCCCCAGTTAGGAAATGACTGTAAATATTGACGATGGAATGTAACGGAACCGGTTGGTTCTAAAGAAAATAGAAAGCCACAAAAACCAACTGTGAGTAAAGCTTTTACTCCTTAAAAAATGACCTTATAAAGCATTCAACATCAATAGAAAAATTCTTGACCTATAAAAATAGAAAAGTCTTCTTAGTCCACAACACAAATATTTCTCTCAGAGGTTTGTCTTGGTATTAATATTCGAAATTTCCTTTTTTTTATATATAAATATGGTGTTTTTCAACATGATATAAATAAAACTAAAATTGTGCCACTATTTTTTTTTTTTTTTTTGAAAATGCAACTTCATCCAATGGCTTTCTTCTCAATGTTCATTTTCACAGTTGTGAGTTTTATAGAACTTGGAATAATATGTAAATGATATAATATATAATACAATAACTTTTTTAATCTAATGTGCATACGTACAAGTGAAAAAAAAATTGCTAATAAAAAGCCTTTGAAGTTAAATTATTTTGATCAAAAAAAGGAACCTCAGTACAATTCATTTGAGGTTCAAAACTGGTGTTTACATAACAATCAGTCTCATTTATTTTCAATGATTTAGAAATAAGCAGTCAAATTGAAACGTGGCTGCACTAGCATTAGAGACAATCCCCGTGAGTTTTTTTGTAGTCAGTAATATTTTTTGATTAAAAAACTGTTTTAAACCTAATAACTTTATTTTAGAAAACATCCCAATAATTAAAAAGCTGTGAAAATCACCAGAATTTGTATCATTTCAAAAACAACATTTAACGTGCTGATTCACTATGATAAAAGATAATTCATGGGGATTTTTAGTTGTTTTTATCATCGTCAGCAGATTGTGCTGTGGCAAGCAGTGGAATAAATAGTATTATAAAGATTAGTTTTGGCAACAGTGAGTTTGGCAGGAAAGGCCATGTTTTTTGTTATGTGTCTGTGATCTGGTATTTTTTGTGCATATAATAAATGTTTAGAAAATGGATGCTGCATGTTTTTCTCTGTGAAGAGCCCACAGAGAAAATGGGGGCTGGTCCTGGATCAATTTGAATTCGTCGGATTTGGATGTGATGGGGAATCGTGCTAATTAGAGGTTCGTCTTCAAATTGTGCTGACTCATGTGAGCCAGCCAGGCTCGAAGGTTCGACGATTGCGGGAAGCTTTCATCTTTGTGGGAGTCAGCCCGACTCAAGATTTCGCGATCAGTTTCATCTTCGTGAGACTGTGCTGAAGATTTCACGATCGGTTTCATGTTTGCGAGACTGTGCTGAAGATTTCGTGATCAGTACCATCTTCGCGAGACTGTGCTGAAGATTTCGTGATCAGTACCATCTTCGCAAGACTGTGCTGGAGATTTTGCAATCGGTTTAGTCTTCGCCATGGGTCGCAGAGACTCGAAAAGTGTGCCTCCGAATGTGAATCACTGTGTTTCGCACTTGTGAGAAGAAAAAAATGTGTTCCTGACCGAAAGTACATTGCAGTGTCATTTACATACAATTGTGTGACTTCAGTTTCCCTTATGGTGATGTTCCCAATTGCATTTTGAGTATATGCATATATTATTGTCTTCATTTATTTTGTAACTCATTCACATATATCTTTACGAACTGAGCATTTTACACGAGACTGCCATGTCTCATTTGGCACAGGGTATCAAAGAAGATTTGAAGGTGCTCGCAAGTGAATCAGAGTTGGACACTTCTCCCCCCCCCCCAATTTCAAAATCATAGATCTCAAGAAGTCAATTCTTGAAAGCAAAGAATATGATGAGTTCTGAAAGAGTTTCTGCACTATCATAGGTGATAGAAAGGAGAAGCAGAAGAGAAAAGCTGAGATTGAATAGCAGCGGAGGAGACGCAATGGAACAGCAGCAGAGGAAAGATGAAATCACGGAGCCCAAAATCTCAGGATGGCCACGTTGTGGAGTTTTTAGTTACTTTTTTATTATCAGTAGATGGCGCTGTGGCACGCAGGAAAATAAATAGTATTATAAAGATTGGTTTTGGCAACAGTGAGTTTGCCAGGAGAAGTTGGCGGGAAAGGCCATGTTTTTTATTATGTCTGTGATTTTGTTTTTTTTATGCGCATAATAAATGTTTAAAAAATGGATGCTGTGTTTTTCCTCTGTGAAGAGCATTTATATATGACAAAGAGGACAGATGTGCCTCAATTCTGAATAGCTATAAAAATTAACTTCTAACTCAGGATTCTAACCCAGATTGATAACAAGCCACCAGACACTTTGTATGTTTTCAGAGAGAGATGCATTCTTCACCCATTAATTAAAGACACACTGAAAACTGGCTGCCTACATAGAAACAGATCCTTTCGATGGGCCCGGGTTCGAGCTCAGTGGGGGTGGAGATGAGGTTTTCCCAGGAATCATGTCTATTTATGAACAGCCAGTTTTCAGCGTGTCTTGAACTTTATTTTAACAATTTTTATCGACATTTTTTGCACTTATTAATCCTGAAATACAGCCACAATTCATTATGGTGAAACAATTCAATAACAATATTCATGACTGAAAAACTAATTTTAGTGCAGAAAGCATCATTGTATACCTTACCTTCCGATGTGACCCGAGAGAAATAATTCAAAATGCATTTCAACTTCTCTCGATTTCTTCTAATTATTCCATTTCTTGTACCAACATAAAGCCTGAATATTAAAAAAAAACGTGTTTTATTATGTATCTGAGTAATTAGACATGAAGTGAGCATAAATCCGCTTTTTTCTGCTGAAGAAATTAAAGCTATTTACCATAA